>NW_006788521.1:2485760-2521664 GCF_000442215.2 Lipotes vexillifer | reverse complement strand
ATTCCTGGCTACCATTGTCCCCTTAGTAAGTTTCGGTTTCCACATTTCATATTTGGAATTGTATTTTATTTTTTCCCTTAAAACCTGACCTTGTGGTCATCGAGCTGCCCCCAAACACGCCTCCTGGGAGGGTCTCAACCACCACACTTACCTCAGCCACAGTTAAAAGAGGGAGATTACAATCACAAGTTTCCTAGCTTTACAAAGTGAAAAAAGATTACCATAAGGGTAAAGGACTCTGTATTTGAAGGTGATCTACAAAGACCAAGAATTAACACAATACATACCTAATTATGGGTGGGTCCCATGTCTTGACTCTAATCCTGGGTTGACAATTATCCATCATAGAGTTTATCTAGATCCTCGCCTTGACCCCAAACTTGACGGGAAAGCACCTTTTTAATTCACCTTAAGTCCTTATCAGGGCCTCTGATCCACCCACAGGAGGGGGTGAGATATCTGGCTCAGGATGACAAGGCCCAGCTGAGGTCAAGGCCCCCCTGCTGTCAATGCAGGTCTCTGCCTAACCATGGAAGCAAGAAGAGACCTTGTCGCTCTCCACAGAAGGAGGTGACCAGCTGTTCTGGTTTGTCCAGGATGCGTGTGGGGTGGGTATTCCTGGGATGCAGGGCTTTCAGTGCTAAAATCAGTAAAGTCTCAAGCAAAAAGGGAAAAGATGGTCACCCTGCTGAAACCGTGCAACTCAAATTGGGACTTGAACCTGGACAAACCCAGATTGGGACTTGAACCCATGGCCTTTAAAAAAAAAAAAATTATTTATTTATTTATGGCTGCGTTGGGTCTTTGTTGCTGCGCGCAGGCTTTCTCTAGTTGCGGCGAGCAGGCTTGTCATTGTGGTGGCTTCTCTTGTTGTGGAGCATGGGATCTAGGCACACGGGTTTTAGTAGTTGTGGCTCGCGGGCTCTAGAGCGCAGGCTCAGGAGTTGTGGCGCACGAGCTTATAGTTGCTCCGCGGCATGTGGGATCTTCCTGGACCGGGGCACGAACCCATGTCCCCTGCATCGGCAGGCGGACTCTCAACCACTGCACCACCAGGGAAGCCCGAACCCATGGTCTTTTAATTGAGATCACACACCTGGTCTCAGGACTTAATGAAGCTCAGGTTCTTGATGTGTTGTCACAGGACGAATTCAGTGAGAGACAAAGTGATAGGTAAGAAGTAGGTTTATTTAGAGAGAAACACACTCCACAGGTGGAGTGTGGGCCATCTCAGGTGAGAGGCCCTGAAATATGGGGTGGTTAGTTTTTATGGGCTGGGTAATTTCATAGACTAATGAACAAGAGGATTATTCCAACTATTTTGGGGAAGCGGTGGAGATTTCCAGGAACTGGGCCACCATCTGCTTTTTGAACTTTGATGGGTGGGCTCAGAACTGTCATGGCGTTGGTGGGTGTGTCACTTAGCTAATGAATTACAATGAGCGTATGAGGTTCAAGGTCTACGGGAAGTCGAATCTTCTGCCATCTTGGACCTAGTTGGTTCTAACCAGTTTTTGTCATGTTCTATTATGCCATTCTTTTAAAGGTTGTGCCCTGTTCCCTTCCCTCCTGTTCCACTGCCACCTATCATAGAGGCCTCCAGAAAACTTTTACCCTATTTACATGCAACGATTCTACAGTAAGTCACTAGTAGCCTTGACTCTGACAACTTGCTGTGAGACAGAAGGCTCTAGAACGAACTTCTTAAAGAGCCCAACATCCTGAACCAAAGAACAGAACACCTCAAAGCAGAAAAATCCATGGTCTGTAAAGTGCTTATTCTGTGCAGGGTAAAGGGGCAATTCAGTCACTGTTCTCCACACGTGTACACTTCTCAGGGAAATGGCTGAGAGTAGGAAAGGATGAGATGCCACGATCTTAGCTGGCTGCTAAAGCACAGGGCAGTGGTTTGTAACTTTGAACGCACATTAGAATCACTTGAATCAGGTCACTGGGTATGGGACCCAGGCAGCAGCTCTGTCCAACACCGAGTCTCTAGTCACACATGGCTTCTAAATTGAAATCAATTAAAATGAATTGAAATGTAAAATTTGACTCCTCAGTTGCACTACCATTTCAAGTGATCAAGAGACACACGTGGCTACCGGGTACCCAACTAAACAGTGTAATTATAGGACATGTCCACTGTGCCCATGTGACCTTGGGCCAGTTACTTAATGTGTCTATTTCCTCACCAGTAAAATCAGGCATAACAACAAATAACAGCTAACACATTGCTTATTATATGTGAAGTATGTTCCAGGTACTAACTTGACCCTGATAGCAATCTGGTTAAGTACAGGTGTTAGAGAACCATTGACTGAAAACACCCGCCCTGGCCAGGAACGAAAATGACCGCTTGCAAGAGTTATCTCACAACAGGAGGTGTCCCAATAAGGAATATGGAACTAACAAGCTACTGCCAGACAGAAGAATTCAGGAGGGGCCAAAAGGAGGGAGCAGACGCCAGCCTATAATATATCCTACCAACCTCCCAGAAACTTTCGTGCTGGAATCAATCTTGGCTGAGAGATGTGCGCCCCCAGGAAGGACCCTGAGTCAGACCAAATGTGGACACAAGCAAGATGACTGTCCAGAGACAACCTGGAAACTAACCTCATTATCATAAAACCTGAGACTGCGATCCATGTGGCAGAGCAATTCTCCTGGGTTCCCTTACCCCACTGCTCTCCGCCTGGGTGCCTCTTTCCAATAAAGTCTTTTGCTTTGTCAGCCCATGTATCTTCTCAGACAATTCATTTCTGAGTGTTAGACAAGAGCCCACTCTTGGGCCCTGGAAGGGGTCCCCCCTCTTCCTGCGACATTATTATCACCCCATTTTTACAAATGTGAAAACTGGGGCACAGATAGGTTAAGTAACGTGCCCAAAATCACACAGCAAGTAGGCGCCTGAGCTGGGATCCAGAACCGAGCTGCTTAGTCCTGGGTCCACACTCTCCCACAGGGCTGCCCTGAAAATTAGATGAGATAATCCTCCCAGTACATGGAGCAATGCCAGTGCATACTTAGTCCTCAACAGATGTTTGCTGTGAAGACCGTTGTGGTCCCAACGTTTACAGGACATTAAGATTTGATTTAGTACATGACAGGTACGTGCTGAGGGCCCAACATTTTGGGGATCTGAGTAAAAGTCCCAGACCAGAAAGTGCAAAGCAGCCCGCTAGGTGCAGTGTTCCGACCCTCGGTGCTCACCACATTGATGAGGCACGTGAGAAGCTAACTAACAATCCCTGTGGATTCAGAAGAACCCGGAGAGGAAAGGCATTTATTTGTGCGTGTCTCTGGCGGGGCTCTCCAGGGTACAAAAGCCCGAAGCCTCCTAGACCTTCCTTCCCTTAGTTCCAAAGGGCAGATTCAAACAGTTACTAACCAGGGAGATGAGAGAATGCAGAAACAAAGGAAAAGCAGTCAAACAAAAGTGCAGCGATAAAGCAGAGTTCTGCTTCATCCTCAAGGGATATACGGGATATACATAACAATACATCTTTGAGTTTTTCTACGGAACTAAGGTCCTCACCTAGGAGGATGGTAACTCCAGGTTAGGCGGGAGATTCCTGGAACACCACCCTGTTACCTCACCACCAACCAATCAGAAGAAAGTCACACACCCTGCAGCCCTCACCCCGGATTTTGCCTGTAAAAACTCTTCCCTGAACACCACGGGGGAGTTTGGGTCTTTTGAGCGCGAGCCCCCCCAGCCCCATTCTCCTTGCTCAGCCCTGCAATGAACTTTCCTCTGCTCCAAACTCCGACATTTCGGTTTGTTTGGCCTCACTGTGCATGGGGCACACGGACTTGGGTTTGGCAGCAGAGACCAGCAGCCTCGCTCAGTCCTGTGCTGTGGGGCCTGAGGGTCTTGGTAGGAGTGTGGGGCGAAGGGCAGAAGGGCAGAGGAAGCCCTTTGGTTCTCTCCATGGGCACGGCTTTCCCAGGCAGGAAAGCAGAACCGTGCTGCCTGGGGACGCCCCCACCCCCACCAGGCCTCAACCGCCTGGGGCCCATCAGCAGTGGAGGCTGAGGCACCCTGCAGCCAGCATGGAACAACAGTCCTCTTTCCAGGTTCTCTCTGCCTCGAGCACCCTCCCACCTCTCTCTTTATCACCCCTCCTCCAGCTCTGTGGTCCTTCTGGTCCAGCACAGATGCCTCCCTACAGGCCCACAGGAAATACAGGCTGAGTCAGAGAGAGCGCCAAGAAAATGCCTCTTTCCTCCTGATGAGATTAGGCCCGAGGGAGCACCTCCCCTCCTGACATCTGACACTGCCCAGAGCCAGGTGCCTGGGCCCCCAGGAGGAGCAGGGCAACTCCTGAGATGACCTGGCCTCCCCTGCCCGCCGGCGCCCTTGCTCTTGACCCTTTCCTCAAGCTGTGTGAGGCCTGGCCAGCCTTTTCTCTCCGTGACTCCATTTCTCCTCCACCCCAGCCCAGGCCTCCTACCCTGCCCTCACCCTGACTCTGTCATTTCCCTTAAGACTCCCCCCAGCCCCAGGTCCCCTCTGTCCTTAGGATAAAGCCTTCGGCTGGACTTGGGTTCTGAGGCCCCTGCACATTCCCTGACGGCCTTCCCCTCATCTCCACACACCTGCCCTTTGAGCCACACTGGTTTATCTGCTCTCCCCTCAAAGCGTTGGCTTTCCCAGACACCCCATCTTTGCTCACACCCCTTCTCTCTGCCTAGAGCCAAGTCAGCCCAGACCAGTCTGAGCTGGTAAGTCAGCCCAGGTAAGTCCAAGGTTGGCACTTAGCTGGGTTCCTAGGATGCCCCCTCCTCTCACTCCACCTTCCTGGGCCCGGCTCAAATAGAACTGACTCCAGGGGGTTTCCCAAGTTCCAAGGCCTGAGCGATCTCTCTAGCCTATGAGGTCCCCCATCCTGAGACACAGGGAGGGGAAAGAGGAGGCAACTGGTTCAAATCCCGGACCCTCATTTGTCTCTGGGCCCCAGCATCCTCATCTATAAAAGAGTACCCTCGGATCTACCTCACGGGGCCTTGTCCAAGATTAAATGAGGTAACAGATGTAAAATGCTTTGCACGTGTCTGGTACTGTTACTGAACACAAGTTCGTGTGCCTGACACACAGCGAGGCCAAAGCAACCAAAACGTCGGAGTTTGGAGCAGAGAAAGGTTTATTTCAGGGCCAAGCAAGGTGGCTTGTGCTCAAAACCCCCAAACTCCCCAATGGTTTTGGGGCAGAAGTTTTCATAGGCCAAATTTGGGGCGAGGGCTGCAGGGTGTGTGACTTTCTTCTGATTGGCTGGTGGTGAGGTAACAGAGCAGTGTTCCTGAAATCATGTGCTCAGCCGAAAGTTGCCACCCTCCACCTGGGTGGGGCTCTTAGTTCCTGCAGAAGAGCCCAAAGATATTGTTAGGTATATCCCTTGAGGAGGAACCAGGATCCTGCTTTAATCACTGCAGTATAGTTTCTTGACTGTTCCCCCTTTGTTTCAGCATTCCCTATTTCCCTGGTTAGTGGCTTTTTGAATCTGCCCTTTGGAACTCTGGGAAGGTCTAGGAGGCTGAAGCCTTTACCCTGCAAGTAAGAAACAGGGGACCCGGAAAGGCTTTTGTGCCCAGGAGCCCCACAGGGTCCCCGCTCGGTTTCAGTACTAAGTAGAAGGTCAGCTGATGGATACTCCCTTCCCTTCCTCCTGTCCTGCTCCCTGTGTTTCTCCCATCTTTCTTCCATCTATCCATCCAACCATCCATTGGACTGTCAACGCCAAATGGTTCTCTCCCTTCAGCTTTGCCCACCCACAGGCCAAACCACACAGGCAGGCACCCAGGGGGAGACTGACTTGGCTCCTGGATTGAGCTTTCACTCACTCCACCAGCCTTTCCTGAACACCCCTTCTGAGTACTAGGAGCCAGGGACTGGGCCTGTCTCTTCCACAGCAGGCTTGCTGGTCAGGTTGGAGAGTCCTAATTCTGATGCCAATTTGCTACATGACCTTGGGCAAACCTTGTCCCCTTCTCGGGTTTTGTTTGTCCACCCATAAGATGGTAACGCCTCTGCCCTACCCACCTGTTAGGACAATTCGCTGAGGGCTCTGCAGCCCGCATGTGCCAGACCCGGGGGGCCCGTGAGGGCAGTGGGACTGCCTGCCTGGCAGCTGCCCCAGTCCTCAGAGCTGTTCCTGCCTTGACCCTCTGGAGACACAGAGCAGGCCTTCTTCCTGTTTATTCCCCCTGATCAGGTCCTGACCAAAACTCCACGAAGATTTATTGCCCCACAATTTCCTTATCTGTGAGTTTCGAGAGACAAGGGTCACGGAGACTTTTTAAAGATGCCTCCCAGAGGTTGAAAATCTGGCAGCTCCACTTCCTGCTTACTGTCCATTCTCTGGCAGAACTTCTGGATCTTTCTTTGGACAGAGAGGGACACTGAGAAACAAAGAGGGAAGGTGCCTTGTTTAGAGCCCCACAGCGATCCTGGAGTAGGGCTGAAGCCCTCAAGCTCTGTTCTGGGATGGGCACCTGGCCAGGGAGCCTGAATTCTGTCGTCAGTGGACCTACAAATCAGCTCTCACCCTGCCCTGCTGCAGGGACCTGGGGCCCAGAGTGAGTTCAGGCAGCATCACTGGGACCTTCTGTGAGTCCAGCCTGTGCTAGGTACCGTGGGGCAGAGGCAGGAACGATCCTTACCCCCCAGGAGCCCAGACTGATGGGAAAGGCCAGCAAACTCAATTTGGGGTAGCAGGGAGATTGAAACCTGGCGAGTGGGTAAGGGCTGCCAGGAGGCTGTGTTTGAGCTAAGCCTTCAAGGCTGAGCAGAGTGAGCCCAGGACAGAGTAGGGACGGCACTGCAGGTGGAAGGCTCTGCACTGAGCCACGTGGTGAGGGGTGGTCAGGCAAAGGCATATCCAGGGAACCCAAGGGTCCCATTCAGCTGGGGCCTGAGCAAATGCAGAGGAGCAATGAGGGCCGTGACTGGAAAGGTGCCGGGGCAAGGCTCTGAACGCTAGCTGAGCTGGCACCTGAGACCACGGAGGGAGGTGTCAAAGTCTATAACCAGGGTGTGACCTGTCAGGGCTGAGGTGGATATAGCCCCTGTCATTAGGGAGGGCAAGTATTTTCTTTCCTCAGCTGTGGGCTGTGTCTAAGGAAGAAATAAGTGGGTTCATTTCATGCCCAGCTCCAATCTGCTGGAGGGGCTGTGGAATGTGGTGAGAGGAGGATGATTCTGAGGCCGTCCTTGTCTGGACTCAGGAGGAGAGAAGCCTGACTGATCGGGGAAGAGCTGGCGGATGGCTGACCAGGAGTCAAGGCCTGATGTCCCTCCACAGATCTCAGCTCTTTGAGAGAAACATGGAGCTGGGAAGCCCGGCCTCAAGGCCCATTCCTGGGCCACTTCTCAGCAGCTGGGGTTTTAGATCAGAAAATAGCTTCCTTTCATCATTCAACCCACTTCCCTGTGGGAAGAGTCCCCAGGTATGACTGAGGGCTGCCTGCTCCTGCCCGAGCCTGGGCAGCCCAACCCTCCATTTCCTGGACCAGCCACACAGGAGGGTGATGGGAAATTCCCAACTGCTTCTCCCCAACCTGTGTATAAACCTGGAGATAAATGCCACTGTGCAGCCTGAATCAATTCCCCAGGCAGTGTCTGCAACAGATGCCAGGAGAGGATGGTGAGGACTTCTCCCCATTTCCGGCCTCTCTGGGCTCTGCCCACATCTCTTCAGGCTGGGCCTGCAGGCCAGGGAGGGCAGGAGGGTGGGAGGTTCACTGGAGGACGAAGAGTACAGGAAAGATGTCAGCACCCCGGGCTGAAGAGGCACTTCTGCCCCGAGACTGACTCTGCCAGGACTGGTGACAGTATCTCATTTACACTTTGCAAGAATCTCTCTCAACAGTGGGTCTCAAACTTGAGAGCACATCAGGGGCCCCTGGAAGGCTGATTAATACGTAGACTGCTGGGCCCATCCTAGAGTTTCTGATTCAGCAAGTCTGGGGTGGATCCTGAGAATTCTGCATTTCTAGCAAGTTGCCAGGTGGCACTGATGCAGCTGGTCCAGGGACCACTCTGAGAGCCACTGCTCTACAGCCCTGCTGTGTGATTTACAAAGTCCTTCCCGTTGACTATTCCATTCACTCCTCACAGCCGCCTTGGGGTGGGGAGAACTATCCCCACTTCCTGGATGCAGCGAGCTGCACTCAGCTCAGAGCGACGGAGGCACTTTCCTGAGGTTACACAACTAGTGGGAACCTGACCTCCAAAGGCTCTGTGAGCACACAGCCAGTTCCTAACTCGGGGCCACTTGGGGCTGTGATCCTGGGATTTCTCTCTCCAAGATTCTTTTAAATACACAAACGCAGGCTCAGGCCAGCACTCAAAAATCGTGCAGGTATTCCCACGACAGCTTCACCACCTGAACAGCAGGCATGGAGGGCAGGTAGTCAAGACACAGGATTCAGAGTTAGAGACCCGGCTACCAACCCAACTCAGCTTCTCTAAGTCTCGGCACCACATGGCACCTACCTCTGGCCGGGCTGCTGTGAGATGAGGCAAGTCGTGGAACAGAGCCTCTAGCCTTGGCACACAGTGAGGCCTCAACAAACCAGTGGGCCCAGACAAGAGCCAGGGTGGGGGGAGTGGGAAAGATATCAAACCTCTCTGTGCCTCAGTCTCCTTATCTGTAGACTAGGGTCAATAACAGAACCTACCTTATAGGGGAATCATAACGATTCCATACAGTTACCCATTTACATTGCCTTAGAGCAGTGCCTGGCATGGGGCAAGTCATATGTTAGTGTCCTACATACGGTTCCTTTGCTAAACATGATATTTTAGCACTGAATGCACATTTTTCATCCATACATGTAAGCAAACCATTAAAGAATAGAGTAGGCTACGGTGAAGTCAGAATTAAAAAATCATGGCGGGATGACTGCACAACAGTGTGAATGTGCTTCATGCCACAGAATGGTATACCTAAAAATGGTTAAGGGCTTCCCTGGTGGTGCAGTGGTTGAGAGTCCGCATGCCGATGCAGGGGACACGGGTTCGTGCCCCGGTCCGGGAAGATCCCACATGCCACGGAGCGGCTGGGCCTGTGAGCCATGGCCGCTGAGCCTGCGCGTCCGGAGCCTGTGCTCCGCAACGGAAGAGGCCACAACAGTGAGGGGCCCGCGTACCACAAAAAAAAAAAAAAATGGTTAAAATGATAAATTTTATGTTTTGTATATTTTACCACAATAAAAAAAAAAGAAAAAGGAAACAGCAGCACTGAGGACTTCCCTGGTGGCACAGTGGTTAAGAATCCACCTGCCAACTCAGGGGACATGGGTTCGAGCCCTGGTCTGGGAAGATCCCACATGCCACAACTAAGCCCATGTGCCACACCTTCTGAGCCTGTGCTCTAGAGCCTGCGAGCCACAACTACTGAGCCCGCGAGCCACAACTATTGAAACCCGCGTGCCTAGAGCCTGTGCTCTGCAACAAGAGAAGCCACTGCAATGAGAAGCCCGCGCACCGCAACAAAGAGTAGACCCCGCTCTCTGCAACAAGAGAAAGCCCGTGTGCAGCAATGAAGATCCAATGCAGCCAAAAATAAATAAAATTAAAAATTGATTAATTAAAAAAAAAAAAAAGAAACAGCAGCACCAAGCTAGATCAGTACCCAGCTCTCCTGCACTCCTTCACTGGCTCCACCTCTGCTTCCATGATTGTTTCCCCAGGGAGCACCTGCTTCTTTTAATCCTCCCTGACCCCTGGCCTTAGAGTCAGTCCCTGACATGACCTCAGGGGGTGGGGGGGCAGGTTGGTTGCCCCCTTCACCCTTTTACTCGTGGCTAGTCAGGGCCTTCTCTGCCTAGGCCTCCTGCAGAAGGGGCCCTGCAGGGTGATGATCCTCGCCCCTCCTTCAGGCACCTTCAGGACCGCCTCGACCTTCTCCCTGGCAGAGGGTGGCTTTTCCCATCATCTTCCCTTTGGCTTGCTTGCCCTCTCTATAGAGCTGCCTCTGTTCCTTGTGACGAAGGAAGGGGCCCCTTAAGGGAGCAGTGCCCACAATAACCAGCACGTACTCCCACCAGGCTTCAGCTGGGAGCCCTGCTCTGTAGAGCGATGGTGCACAGATATCCTGAGATCAGGGGCCCAGCTCCATTCTGCTCTGCCCTCGTCGGCTGTGTGATCCTGCTCAAGTCATTGTCCCTCTCTGTGCCCCTGGGCCCCATCCATAAAATGGGAATGTGCATCCCTGCCTGAAACCCTCCTGAGGCTTTGGGAGACTCTGAAGGGAGAATGGAGGCAAAGGCGCTTTCTTTCTTTATTACAGAGGACACTCGAGATCAATATGACAACGTCGACAATGTCGAGAGGTGGCATAGCAGTGGTTACAGACATAGTCAGGAGCCCACCTGCTGGGCTCAAACATCAGTCCCACCTCATACCAGCCGAAAGACCCTGGACAGGTGAGTCAGCCTCTCTAGACCTCAGGTTTTCCATCTATAAAATGGGGTGGTAATAGTAAATGAGTTCATACCTGACAAGCATTTACAACACTGCCTGGCACATGGTAAACGCAAGGTAAATTCAAAATAAGTAATCACAGCAACACCATGGGATAGACCTAGAGAGTATTATGCTTAGTGAAATAAGTCAGACTGAGAAAGGCAAATACTCTATGTTATCACTTATATGTGGAAGGTAATAAAATAAAACAAACGAATGTATACAACAAAACAGAAATGGCCTTACAGACATAGAGAACGAACTAGTGGTTACCAGTGGCGAGAGGGAAGGGGGAAGGGGGTGATATGGGATTAAGAGATACTAACTACTATGTATAAAATAAATAAGCATCAAGGATACATTGTATAGCACAGGGAAATATAGACATTATTTTGTAATAACTTTAAATGGAGTATAATCTATCTATAAAAATACTGAATCACTATGTTGTACACCTGAAACTAATAAAATATTGTAAACCAACTACACGTCAATAAAAAAAATTTTTTTAAATAAGTAATAATGGTAACTTCTATTGACTGCTCACTATAAGAAGGCACGGTTTTAAACTATTTACCTGTATTAATGGATTGAAATGAATATTGGGCTTCCCTCGTGGCTCAGCGGTTAAGAATCCGCCTGCCAATGCAGGGGACACGGGTTCGAGCCCTGGTCCAGGAAGATCCCACATGTCGTGGAGCAGCTAAGCCTGTGCACCACAATTACTGAGCCCGCGTGCCTAGAGTCCATGCTCTGCAACAAGAGAAGCCACCGCAATGAGAAGCCAGTGCACCGCAGCGAAGAGTAGGCCCCGCTTGCCACAACTAGAGAAAAAGCCCGTGTGCAGCAAGGAAGATGCAACACAGCCAAAAATAAATAAAATGAAATGAATATTTAGGACTTTGAACAGGGCTTACAGATTAAACCAGAAGCACAAAGTGCCCATGTTCCTTTTCTCTTCAGAGAGGCGACACCTAAAGATCTAAAGATTCAGGAGTGATTCAGGGGTCATCTGTGCTGGGAGGCATGAAAATCCCCTTAACTGGATGAAAACAGAGGAAGCCTTATGCCCTTCCCCCAGCCCTCAGTGCTGATTTAGAGCCTGAAGCTCTAATTCTCGTCTAATCTAATTCTCAGCCAGACCCACTAACCTCCTCTCTCAAATGATCTTATTACATCTGGGGGCAAGAAACAGACACAATAACCCAGGACTGCCCAGGGTCAGGGACCCAGGGAGGCATGCAGCCCAGCTCTCTGCTCTCCTTTCCACACCATTCCATCTGAAAAGTCTGCATGTCTCGGCTTGTACCATTCTGCTGAAGGGAAGCTCACCCCTTCCGGGGGGCAGGAGAGCTCAACCGTTAGACTTCCTCCTTCTACTGAGCGGAAATCTACAATTTCCCCCACTGCCCTGTCTCCATCCCTGGAGCCCCACCAGCCACATCCGTTTCTCTGCCCCACAACAGCCCTTCCAGAGATCTGAGGCCCCTGCCACCTAACCCTGGGATGGCTCTGCTCCAGGTTGGGGAGTTTCTTGTGTGACTCAGTTTCCCATCTTTGCCCCATTTTGGTTGCCTCACAGTAATGCTCCAAGCTGTCCCCATCTTTCACCCAGTTTGGAGACCAGAACATACCCAAACCCTCCAGATAGGGGCAAAGAACCACTCAGTAGAGCAGGTCTCCAAAAAGATGCCAGACTTCACATCTCAGAAAAGCAGCACTGGCCAGACCCCCAGAGACCACGAGGTACGAAAGGGGAAACTGAGTCAGCACGCCCAGGGCCACACACACAGGGCAGACCAGGAATGGGATCCAGGTCTCCAGCACTCCCAGCCCAGGAGAGTCCTCTAAGACACGGAACAAAGTCTCCTTTGATCCTGTGCCTGGATACGGTGTCAAATATTTTGCTTCTTATCTGTGCTGCTGTTCTCAGAGGAACAAATTCCAAGGATGGCTGGGGACGAAGGTCTTCTAATTGTGAGGCCGAGGGTCATTCACCCTAGCTGGGCCCTCCTGAGGCTCAGACCTTTGAAAGGTGGGCTGCGTTTCTCCAGAGTGTGGTTCAGGCTGGGAAAGATGGGGCTCGTTGGGGTCAGGAGAGGAGACAGACCCCAAGTCTTTGCTGCTAGAAAGGCCAGTAGAGCATGAAGGGTAAACTGAAGCACATCAACTCAACCCATATTTTCCAAGTCCCCAGTTGGAGACAGACCCCCATCCTGGGCTCTGTGGGCCCAGAGGTAGCCATGGAGTCTTTGCCCTGGGAACGGGTAGAAAACTGGAGAAATCGCATCTCACTCGAGCAAAGTATGATCAGGTGGTGGTGTGTCAGAAGTGGCAGCAGCATAGAAAAGACCAGGAAGTTACAGCAGTGGGTCCCAAACTGTTTTGATCATTTACTCCTTCCAAAGGGAAAAACATCGAGCTCACCGACCCCAATATATTATATTATATACAAGTAACCATCACCTGTAGACATAAGGTATAATATACACAAGAGGCGAGATTCATCATTAACCAGAGTGACTGTAAATCTCTATTTCAAATAGTGTCCTCCCACACACAAAAAATCTTGCGCTGACTTCTTGTCTCATGTTTTTTTTTTTCCTTGCCTTGTGGCTGACTGAAGTGATAGTGCTGGAAAGCCAAGTGTTAATTCTCACATTGTCTTGTCCCCATGCTCTAGCATTATCAGAATTACTAACAATCCAGTATCCTCACAGAAATCTTTCAAAACCACTTGTCCATTTTGCGAGGGTTAGTTTGTTAAAACTGGTTAATATAATCCAAAAATCCAACCTGGATTAATTAGTCTAGATTAACCTGGATTAATTGACCAGTTTAATTAGTTGGGATAACCTGCCTAAAACAAACCAAAGAGTAGGATGTCCTTGTCACCCCTTTCTCAGAGACTTCTGGAGACATGAGACATGAAGCTGCCTGCCCCCTGACTGGAGAGTGTGTCAGTTTGTCTACACCTGGCAAATGTGAGCAAACGTGAATGATTTTCTTGTTTAGATGATGTTTTTTCCTGCACCCCAATGAGCATCTTGCGTACCTCACCTTGGAGGCCGCCAGAATAGAAGACAGGGAGACTCTCAGAGAAGATTTTCAGGCTGCAAGGGATGGTAGGGATCACCTAGTTTAAACCCTCACTTTGCAGGTGAGGAAACAAGGACCCAAGAAGGGATGTAACTGGTCCAAGGTCACCTAGTTGGTCAGTGGTAGATCCCAGAGAGAATGCAAATCTCTAGTTCTTGATGCTAACACCTCTGAGTCCTGGCCACAGTGGGCCCCTTCCTGGCTCTCTCACTGGGCCGTAGGCAGCTGCCTGACCTCTCACTCTCTGGGCTGCCTCCCTTGTGATGTAAGACCACCCACTGGCTCTGAGGGTGGCCGTGGGTGGCAGGGAGATATCAGCAAAGGTTACAAGTGCCATCAGGATGGGGGACATGGGGTCATCAGGTGGCCATGGTTCTGAGTCACTCTGAAGCCTCATTGGTGAAACGGGACTATTCGGGTCCAGCTGTTGTCTGAGTGCCCATGAGGGTGACATCTGTGGGCTGGGAAGTAACCCCTGAAGGGTATTACTACTGTCCTTATTACTCTGGAAGGCTCTGTTTAGGAGGGTGAGATCTGGGGTTCCCCTAGAGCCCAAGAATTCTGCCTCTGACCACCAACTGCAGCCCTGGACACCACAGGACTTGGAGCCCTGCAGCCCAGTGGTCCCCAAGGCATGCAAGCCCAGGCCTGGTAAGGTGTGGGCAGCTGTGGACATGGGTCCTGGGCCTTCTGAGGCACAGGCTGAAATCTTGCTCCTATCTCTATGGCTCTCTTTCCCCCGTGCTGGGAAGGGGAAGTGGGGGGACAAAGGCAGCAGGGAGGTGAGCAGTCACCCTGGGTGCAGACAATAAGGGGGTGTATTTGCTATAGAGAACTTAAAAACAATAATAAGAGCGACAAAAAGCCTGACTTTATTATCATTATGTGCCTATAATTCTAAACAATGTCAGTGATAAAACAGTCCTTCCTGCCAGGGTGGGTTGTTTCCACCTCCCTGCCCTTGGTATCTGGTCAGTATCTGATACTATTCCCTTTAGATTGAGCCAGACCAGACTCAGACTGTATGTTCAATGCATCCCAAAAAGGCTCAGTGTGCTTCCCATCGCCAGCCCTTGGCTTCTGTTGTTCCTTTGCCAATATCTCCCTCCCCATCACTCTGTCCAGCTGCTACAAGACTCAGCTTAGATGCTCCCTCTTCGAGGAAGTCTTCCTGCATGCAGTCCCAGCCATCCCCTAGCTGGCTACAACTCCCCTCCCAGGCTGCAGACTCAGCAGTGTCATGTTCTCAGGTTCAGAGCAAGATACAAGAAAGGAACTACCCTCTGAAATCTGGAATCCACAGCACAGAAAACCAAACCAGGGAGCCACTTCCTAGCTGTGTGACCTCAGATGAGCCCCATGACTGAAAGAGTTCCACTTGCTTCCAAAGTCACTAGTTCAAGCACCCCCTTGCTGATCACACCCTCCCCGCCTCCAGCTTCCTGGCACGTCCAGATATGACCAGCCCTTTGTCAGCACCCCCAATGGGTCAATAAAAATGGGTTCAGGCCCAAGGAGAGAGCCTTGGACCAGAGACCCCTCTCTAGGACAACATAATCCATCAAGCTTGGCTCCAGTTTTTCTGAAAGGCCAGCTTGTAGGATGGTGTCTGGGCCATGTGACATCTACACATCGTGATGCCCATTTCTTGTACCAGCAGCCTGGGACATCAGGCCAGGCCTCCCCCCACTGCAGACCTTCACCCGTGAGAACGTCCATCACTGGCCTCCTCAACCTTCTCTCCCCCATCCGCCTCCTTCTCCCTTCACTCTATTTCCTCCCCTCAGTTCCACGATCCGTCACCTCACTCTTATCAACACCATAAAATCCTTCATCCTGCTGACTTTTCCCATGTTGTCTGGCAAAACCCTGATGCTGGATGAACCAGGATATCTAAGCACTGCTGGGGAAAAAAATAGACGAAAACCAGATGAGGGCAGGAGGCAAACACAGAGTGAAGTCCTTTCCCACTACTGCTTGTCTCCCCCCCAGAACCCCTCCCTCTGCGAGTCAGGCCTTGTGAAGGGCACTGCAGACAAGCCAGATCCCAGGCATCGCCCACGTGGCCTCCTTCTCCTTGTACCCACAGCCAATCCATCGTTCATCCCACACTCCTCCACGTCCTAAACATCTCTTAAACCATCCACATAGGTCCATTCCCACAGCTACCACCTGTTCTCACTTGGTCACTTAGTCTTGGATACCAACCATCTTGCCCCTGATCTTTTCAAAAGATGGAAATCTAAGCATGCCACTCCATGGCTGTTGCTGCAGGGCCTCAAGGCTCTGGCCCACTCTACCTGTCCACACTCACCTTGCCCAGGGATCCGAGCTACAGACACTCAGTGCCTTTAATTCCTCAAAAGTCCATTTCCTCCAGCCTCAGGGCCTTTGCACAGGCTGTTTCTCTGGTCTAGCATGTTCCCCTCCCCACCCTCACCTGGTTACTTCCTACTCATCTTTCAGATCTCAGCTCAAAAGTCCTTCCCTTAGAACAGCCTTCTGCAGTGATCCTGGACTAGGCACATTTCTCTACTCTGCACACTCCTTGTGCCCCTCTTCTCCGGGTTTTGTGGGACTCTCCAGTTACTGCCCAGCTCTTCTCTGGTCTGTGAGCTCACCAGGGAAGCCCCTTTATCTGTTTTGCTCTGCTCTGGATCCCTAGCTCTGAGCTCTGTTTCACGTGCCAAAAGTGATCAATACACGAACAAAGGTCTCCTTCAAAAAATCAAATTGAAAAGTTACTATTTAGGGAATGAATGAGTGGATAAGTCTGAGTGAGGTTCTGGGATATCTGTGTGGGATAGACCTCCACAGTCTCTCTCCAGGGCAGGCCATAGGCCAACCTACTCTTGGAAATGGTCATAACAAGGATGAGCCTAATGACCCAGCCAGCAAGCTCCCAAAGCTCCTTCCTGTCCCTAAGCTCCCCAGCCCTCCTCTAGGCCCCACATTACTCAGAGCACCCAGCGTTTAACAGCCTGTTCACCAGGCATTTCTGCACTGACATACGTTTACTTTGCTGAACATTCTCACTTCCCAAGGGCCAGAGCTCAGGAGCCTTGTCTTTGTGGAGCTGGATTAGGAAAATGTGGTGGAATCCAGTTAGAACAGGGTTCAAATCCTAGCTTTACCTCTCGCTGACTGTGCGACCTTGCAAGTAACTTAACTTCTCTGGGCCCCTGTTTCCTCATCTGTAAAAAGAGGACAAGAATATCTAGCCACAAGGTTGCTATACGGATTAAATGAGTGAATATACATTAAGAATCTAGGGTGGGGGGCTTCCCTGGTGGCGCAGTGGTCAAGAATCCACCTGCCAATGCAGGGGACACTGGTTCAAGCCCTGGTCTGGAAAGATCCCACATGCCGCAGAGCAACTAAGCCCATGCGCCACAACTACTGAGCCCGCATGCCACAACTACTGAAGCCCGCACGCGCCTAGAGCCCGTGCTCCGCAACAAGAGAAACCACCGCTTCAGGCAACTAGAGAAAGCCTGCACGCAGCAACGAAGACCCAGTGCAGCCAAAAATAAATAAATAAATATATTAAAAAAATTTTTTTAAAAAGTTAGTTTAAAAAAAAAGAATCTAGAGTGGGGCCTGTCACACGTCATATATAATTGATTCTAAGACACAAGAGTTTTTAACATTTTAACATCTCTGAAACTGGGATGCAACTTATAGTTTAATTGGCTGCCCTTTTTCTTTCTTAATGGATTATAAAATAATGGTATATTATCTCACAACTGGCTGTGCCCTGCATTCCATGAAATAGGACAGTAGTTTGGTTTCTTTACTCTTTGCAAAGAGATGAGAAGGTCTGTGAGAGTCCCAGGGACCAAAGACTGAGAACACACATCACTGAGGGCAAAAGGTCTTCTGGGGTCTGGCACGCTGAGGTGGAAGCCAGAAGCATCACAGAATCTGAAGGCACAGGCTCTTCCCCAGCCTGGCGGCCTCTGGATCTGTCCCAGCTGTCCCAGTCCCACTCAGGGAGTAGCCCAAACTCCAGCAAGATCTTCATTTTTCTGGATCTGACTCTATGCTTCTGCTGATGTGGCCTGGGGCTCCTGGCTTCAGGAAGTCGGTCATAATGCTGACTGTGCTTGCAGCCATCTAAACCCCTAGTCTTTGTCCCAAGAAGAGAGTCCTGGGAACAACTCCAGAGACCCCCAGAGACCTCTCCTCCCATGTGACTCCTACATCAAGCCATCCCTGGACCCTGTCTCAACTGTTCTGGAAGACCAGCACTGAGGATACGTCCTCCAGGCCTCACCCAAGTCCTCATGCTGCAGGTGCCTCCTTAAACCCTCCAGCCTGGTGACAGCAGGCTGGTCAGATTATCATACTATCTACATTCCACTGTAACATAAATTACATACAGCCACATCTTTATAGAAATAAAATGTCTATCACACATAAAATTTCAAAATACAGAAAAAAGAAAACAAAATTTTGCCATCTAGTGATAACCAACCAGCTGGATGTGTGTCTTTCTGAATATTTTTCTGTATTTACATGTGCGTAGATCTATTCTTTCCTCATATTCAAACCAAAATGCGCTCATACCACACACTGCTCTTTTCCTTGCTTTTCCAGGCAATACAAATTTGCACACCTCCCTCTACATAGACTGGTTTCTTCCCAGTGACCTCACGGTGCTCCCCTATCCTCCATCCCTTCACCTGGCAGCTCTCCACAGTGCCTCTTGGTCAGGTCCCTGAGGCCTGATCAGGGCGCCCAGCCTCTACCAGGATGCAGTGCTTTTGGCCTGATGGGTTCCTATGGACACTTGTCCCCCCTTCCTCGGGACAGAGCTGTGACTGGATCGTAATTGCTCTCAGGGCCTCCTCAAAGCAAAGCCGTTCCCCAGAACAGAAATACTCTTGAACCCTTAAACCAAGGGGTGTGAGATGAATGGAGGCTGTCTGTCTCTGTTGGATTTGATTGTAGATCTTTCAAAACAGGCCGGACGTTCTCCTGGACCCAGATGCTGCCCTGGCATTTCCCTAACGCCTGGGGACTCCAGATATCACAGCAAACAACAATGAACAGGTGCCTGGCATTTTATAGTTCATAAAGTGCTTCCATGCTTTCTATCCAATTTTTAGGCAAAGCACGTATTTATTATCTCAATTTTATATGACTGAGGCTCAGAGAAGTGGGGCAATTTACCCAATGACCTTTCTTGCTTTCTTCCCCTTCAGAGTCTGGCCAACTCCAAATCCCACTAACAACCTGGACCAGCCGTCACCTCCTCCAGGGAGCCTCCTTAACTCCCACCCCACCCCAGGCTGCATTAGGTGACCCTCCTTGAGAGCCCACAGCTCCACGGCTTTCCTATCAGAACTGAGCCCCTGACCAGGCTGTGCGCCCTTGAAGGCAGCGATGAGTCTGGCTTATCTCCATCCTTACTCCCCAGGCATAGTAAAACCTCAATAGATGGCTGCTGGGTTGAAGATTGTTACAATTATTAAGGCAGGAAATGCTCTGCCCACTTTATGGAAGAGGACAGGGGGCATAAAGAAGGGACAGGACTTGCCTACAGAGCATGTCAATGGCCAGGTCAGGTCTCCCTCCTCAGAGGTGTGGGCTCTTTTGTTCCACTGTGTCCCTTGTTTGTAATCTTGGACTCCAAGCCACTGCCTGAGGATCATTTCCATCTCCTCTTGCACCGGCTGGGCCTCCCTGGTCGAGCCAGGTTATGAAGGAGAGCGGCGTGGAGAGGGCTCTGGCTGGGAAGGCTCAATCCCCCAGCCTGAGCCAACACCCTGGAGTGGCCCCAGGAGCAGCAACAGTAGTTGGCTCTCCACTACTGTGCCACGCCCTGTGCCAGAACTTTCCATCTACATCTCCCTTCATCCTGAAGCTGGCACCATTATGATGCCACTTTGCAGGTGGGGAGGGAAAGACCCCGGCCGAGGCTCACCCAGTGGCTGTGCTGGGTTCCAAAGCCAGGGCTGCATCCCTGGCAGCAGGCGGCCCCAGGACTTTGCTGGCACTGGAGCCAGAAATAGTCAGAGTACAAGAGACAAGTCCCAGGGGGCCTGCAGGCTTGGCAAGGTCCCGAACTCTCCCTCCCCACCCCTGGCTGCCTCCCACCCAGGGCCTGCTGGAGGGCTGAGACTCTTGGACCCAGAGAACACAGGCCTGCCCTGGAAGTGCCCAGCACTCTGTATGGGCAGGGTCATGGCACTTGCCAGCCCCCTGCTAGCTCTGGGCTCAAGGCCAGGCTGGAAGCAGCTGTCACATCAACCCTACAAATTCTCAGCTCCCTGTTTCTTCTTGGAATAAGACCTCACATATCTGCTCCCAACTGGTTGAGAGATGCTGAGCAAGGTGCCACCTTTCACTGGGCCTTACTTTCCCTATCTGTGAAAGGATGCTGGGGGTGGGGTGAGTGCGGGATGGGGGGGTGCCTCAATGGAACCCACCAACTGACATTCCAGGTTTGCCTACAGGCAACACAGCACGGTGATTAAGACCCTGAACACTGGAGCCAGATGACATGGGTCCAAATACATAACCCTGGGCGAGCTGCCCAACTTCTCTGGGCCACAGTGTCCTCATCTGAAAAATGGGGATAATAGTAGAAAAAGAAACCCAAGTAATTACAGTAAAATATTTATATTGATTATCTAAGATAAAAAGAGATGTGATTTATTTTCTGTTTTCCTCTCTTTTTTCTACATTCTCTATTATCATCAAGCACTTAGAAAAAACAAATATACTTTCTTTGTAAATTAACTTCATTGAGATATAATTTACATACAATATAATACACCCATTAAAAATAATAAGTAATAGTTTCTATTCTATAGATTCCTTTGAGGATTCGATGGGCCAGTGTATGTAAAATCTTAGATAGCGCCTGGAGCATAAGAAGCGCTATTAAGTATTTGTTAAATAAATAAGCCCAAGACCAGCCTGGCTTCCTCCTCTTCCTACTCACCTGGCCTGGACCCCTACCTCACCCCCAGCACCAAGCTTGACAGATCCTCTGCCCCCTCGTTCAATGGTTTACGCTGCCTGGGTCCAGCCTTATCATCCCAGGCCTGGACTATTTCCACAGCCCTCTCTCTGTACCCCAGAGGAATCGTGCTAACACTCAAATGTGGGGACTTCCCTGGTGGCACAGTGGTTAAGAATCCGCCTGCCAATGCAGGGCACACGGGTTCGAGTCCGGGTCCGGGAGGATCCCACATGCCGCAGAGCAACTAAGCCCGTGCGCCACAACTACCGAGCTTGCACTCTAGAGTCCGCAAGCCACAACTACGAAGCCCGAGTGCCACAAGTACTGAAGCCCGCGCACCTAGAGCCCGTGCTCCGCAACAGAGAGAAGCCATCACAATGAGAAGCCCGCGCACCGCAACGAAGAGCAGCCCCCACTCACAACTAGAGAATGCCCGCGTGCAGCAACAAAGACCCAATGCAGCCAAAAATAAAAATAAATTAAAAAAAAACAAAAAACACTCAAATGTGGCCATGCCCATAACTTGTTCAAAAGCCTTCCATGGCTCCCACTGCCCTTGACCAAAAGCCCTAGCTCCTCTATGAGACCCTGTTTCAGCAAGTTACTTAAACTCTCTGTACCTTTATCACATAAACTCTCTGTACCTTTGTCCCTTTAACTAAAGAAGAGATATACAAGTAGTACCTCCCTCAAACTTACAGGAGTCCATCATGTTGTATGAGACAGGGTACACAATCGGACCTGCGGCCTCTCTCACCTGTCTCCTCTTCCCTCGTGGCACTCTTCTCATCTGCTCTTCCTTCAACTTGTCAGGTATGGTCCTACCTCAGGGCTTTTTTCTTGCACTGGCTGTTCCCTCTCCCTGGACGGCTCTTCCCCAGGAATCAGCCAGCTCACTCCCTCACCTCCTTCAAGCCTTTGCCCAGAAGTGATTCTCAGTGATTCCCCTCACACACACCCTACTTGAAACCACAACCCCTCCTTCCATTCCCCCTCACACATTCAAAATATCCTCCTATGTTTTATTCGCTCCATCTCATTTATCACCACCTATTGTACTTAGTGTTTATTGTCTGTCTTTTTTTCCTATTAGATTGTAAGCTCTTTTAAGACAGATTTTTTTTCTTTTTGGTCTATTTTGTTTACTGTCAAGAACCCCCTTTCCCCCAAACCTAGAAGATACCTAGCGCAATGCAGGTATTTAATAAATGAAAGGCTGAATGATTACATGAATGACTGAAGCACTTAGGACAATCAGGCAGGTGGTAAGTACTCAATAAATGTTAGCTTATTATTATTGTTGTTGTTGTTGTCATTGATTCTTCGAGGTGAGGCTCCGATGTCCTTCCTACTTGACTTCTCCAAGCTTATACAGTAATCACACTGTACTAGTCCCCACCGCACCCTGCCAATCTCTCAATTATGGTAAGGAGCACAGTGCATATCTTTTTCCATTCAGGCTGAACCAAATGGCCATTTCTTGTAAGTCAAAAACAGCCAGATATTGGCCATTTCACATATAACCTAATACGTTTTGCATGGCAGCCTGCAGGCCCTTGGGAGGTACTTCAAGGCCTAATACACAGTCGGTGCCCAGTAAATATTTGTTCACCAACTCCTGGCCCTTCATAATAGGTGTGATTGCTAAACACCTGCAATCTGTTCTGAAGAAGGCAAGGCACACCCTATAGACGTAACATAATAAATGGAGGATCTTTTGCTGAATTAGTTTCCGATCCTCCTGAAAAATCTCTGTCCCCTGATATTTGGTAAAGAGGATAAAAACAAAAATACAGTAGGATCTAAAATAATCCAGGTTCTGGAACTTCCCTGGCGGTCCAGTGGTTGAGACTCCATGCTTCTGGTGCAGGGGACATGGGTTCGATCCTTGGTCGAGGAACTAAGATCCTCCATGCCAAGGGGCACGGCCAAAAACAAACAAAAAAATCCAGGTTCTGGCCATTTGGAGATAACAAAGGTCTAAGGCTGAGGGAAGCCCCTTCCCCTAGCTAGCTGCTTGCCTCTAAGGGGATTCATTTAGTGATGGGGGAGGGAGGCTGCAACCATCTTTGGTTATCCCTGTGTTCACTGCTCCTTCTAATAAAGGCTTCCTCTACAGAGATTTGCTAAGTCTAGAATGTGGGTTGTCAGAGTTCAAAGAAATTCAGCAATCACTGAATCTACCCCATTTCACATACAGGGGAAGTGAGGTACAGAAAGGGGCAGGGATTGACCTAAGGTCACACGGTGGGGTACAGGAAGAGCTCATCCTGGAATCTAGGCTGACAGGAGTCTCATGGCTTTTCCTCTGGACCACACTGCTCCTGCACTGGCCAGACTCTGGACATGGAAGCTTTAGTATCACTATTATTAAAGGTGTACTTTTTAAATGAAATGTTTATTAAGCCTCAGATAAAACACCAAGAGCTTCTTCACCATAAGATAACTTCTTGTAAGTAACAGCACTACACTCGTCTCTCTCTATAATTACTTCCTTAGGGTAAAGTCCTCAAATTAGAATTCTAGGGTCAAAGGGAAGTTAGGATCATTTTCATGGACTTTTGTAACAAACTGCCAGGTTGCTCTGCAAAATTAAATGCTACGGGAGAATCCCTATAGCTTTGCCAGCATAGATGTTTATCCTTTTATATTTATTTCTGCTAATTTTATAGGAATAAATACAGATTGCTTTCATTTACTATGTGGTATGTGTTTCCAAACACACACACACACACACACACACACACACACTGTTTCTGGAATCAAGATCGCTGGGCTTGGTTGCTCATCTGCTGTGTGACCTTTGACAAGTCACATCCCCTCCAGGGATAGGGGATACCTATCTGTCAAATGAGGGGATTGAATGGGATGATTTCTTAAGATCCCTTGCAGTTTAGATATTCCATAATTCCATAATTCCATTTTAAAATTATTGGCATAGGATGACTTTTTAATAACCAGAATTTGCTATACCTCTAAATCAAGGCCTAAATAGCTTGGACTAGTAGAGCAGGAAAACAGAGCCCAGATTATATGCAGGTAGAGATGACAGGAGACATAGGTAGCACTTAAGCCTGTGCATCGGAGCTATGCTCAAGTGACAGCACATATACTTAGTCTGCTTTTACGACAGGATAATAACACTTGTTTGTGGTCTAGCTTCAAGTTCTGTGCAGCTCCACCATGGCCAGAAGGTAAGGTCATGGTCACTCTACTTTGGCCCTAGAGTCCCAGACTTGCAGTCAAAGGCAGCTCACCCCCAGCAAGTGCTCATTCAGCCTCTGCTCACAACCTCTGAGGACACAGTGCTCACTACCTGCCCTGGCAGTGTCTCCCTTCTTTTGGCTGTAAGAAAGCTCCTGGGTGAGGGGCAGGTCACGAGGGGGGACAAGAGAGACCAGAAGGCCCAGTCCTCATTCTCAGAAACTACTCCCTCAATCAGGGCAGGCAACAGAAGACAGGGAAGAACACGCATGGGCTGGAAGGCCTGGAGAGGGGCTCCTCTGGCTCCTTCTCTCACTCCAGACCTCTAAGGTAGCTGCTAACCCAAGGGTACAGGGGACACATTCCAGTCCTGATGACAGTGGGTTCTGAATAAGCTCCAGGCTGACTACTGCCTGCTCTGGGGCAGACACCTCAGCTCCCTCGTCTTGCCTTTGCTCCCTAAGGCTCTGACAGGAGAAACAATGCTGGATCTGGGGCTGTTTAGCCCTGAGGTAAACTTATTTCAGGGACCAGATGATTGCCTCGGGGTGGGGGATGGAGGGGTCAGATATTGTCTGTGTGCTCGGAGCAGGACTAGTAGATTCTAGCTCTGTTTACAGCTAGTGAGATTCCCATAACAAGGGGTGTGCAATGGGACAGCAGGACCTTCCAAAGGAGATCTGACCAAGGGGCTGGGCCAGATGCCAGAGGTCTTCTTCACCCAGAGAGCCTGGAGCCACAGTCCCTCAGACATCTGCTCTGTCCCAGACCGAACCCCACTCAGACATGGCTCTCTTGGCACTGTAGCCCCTCTGGGGTCCGTGTGTGGACAAGCCATCCCTATCACACCAGGCTGGGACGTAGAGCTGGGCGTCAGCACTGGTGGGGAAGGGATGGGGAAGGGATGGGGAAGGGCATGTTCCACACCATTCCCTAAATACAGGTGCCTGCATGGGTCTGGTCTAGGCAAGTCTGTGGCCGAGGGCCCCACCACCTCCAACCCAGGGCTCCCCTAGCCCCAGACCGGGAGGCAGACTTGGCAGGCAGACTCTGACCGCCCCACCCTACATGCCCAGACCGGCTCGATAGGGACTTGGGGGTGTCCCCCCCCCCCGCTTCCTGTTTCCTGTACAGGGAAGCTGAGGCCCAGCAGGTTACTCAGCCAGGAGAGGGAAGAGGTCCCGACACAGGTCCCGCGAGGCACCCAGGCCACTAATGGGGGGGACTGTCGGGACCGACTCGCCAGAGCCAGCATAAGAGGCCCTCACTGCGGGTGGGCTGTGCAGACATCCAGGCCCCTCGCCGTCGGGAGGCTGGAGCTTGAGGCGGCCCCTCCCAAGAGCCCAGCGAGGAACGGGCCACCACTGGGCCCGCTGTCCCGATGGGGAAACTGAGGCCTGGAGAGGAGCAGTGCTTTGTGCAAGGTCACGCAGAGGGGCTGGAAGCCAGGTACCCCGAGCCCCGCCGGGTCCCCTGCGGTGCGCCGAGCCCCAGCATCCCTCCCCGGGCACTGCAGCCCGGAGGCGCAGCGCGCACACATCGCACCGACAGGGAAGGTATGGCCGGTGGCCCGGGGCCGCCCTACCTTGATGACTGCCGCGCAGGTGGCTGCGGCGGCCGCGTCCGGCTCCTGCTCCGCGCTCCTCGCTGCCCGCCGAGTCCCGGCTCCCAGCGCCGCCTCCTCCCTTCCTAAGCACTGCAGGCGGGGCCGGTGGGCGGGGCAAGGGCCCGGCACAAGCCCCGCCCTCGCGCTCCGCGAGCCCGCGGGGCAACCACTGCTTCCTCACGCTCCTCGCCGCGCTCCGGGCCCCCCGGGGCTGGTGTCGGGGCGCGCACACGCGCACAGAACGGGCGCGCACACCGGCGCGCGCTCGCCGCAGTGACTGGGGCGGGCTGCCCCGCGCGACCAAACAGAAGCTGGGGACAGTCACACTCTCCTGCCTTCACGTCCCGCCGCTCCCTCGCTGAGTGGCTTGGAACAAGGGACTCGACCTCCCGGAGCCTCAAGTTTCTCCCTTGGTGAAATGGAAACAGTAACCGTGTCTGCCTCAGAGAGCTGTTTGAAAATTAGATGAGACGATCTAATTTACCCCCGCACGGCAAAGTGCGCGCGCAGAGCCCGCCACGGGAGTAGCGCTCGGTGAACCTGGGCTGGTAGAGTAATTCCTGAGGCTTCCCAGTCCGCCGGGAGGAAGAGGGCAAGGAGGGCCGCTGAGTATCGGGAGGAGGCCCTTCTTTCTCTTGGTAGCCAGGAGGGGGCGCTGCTGCCCAGTCTCGCCGGCTTTGGGGTCCAGCATGCTAGGCAATGGGGCGGAGATGGGGAGGTCCAGCCGTTCAGTAATACCACCACCTAACACTTAATGAACCCGGCACAGTTCTAGGCACCTTAACTGAATCAGCGTACTTTACCGTCACACAAGCCTATGAGGTTATCTATTACCTATCTTACACATAAGGAAGCTGAGGCGCAGAGGGGTTATCTCACTTAAGATCACACAGGTAGTAATTCACCCCTAGGCAGGGTGGCTCCCAAACCCAAGCTTATAAACATTCTACCACACCACCTCTCTTGTGAAGAGCTCTTTGTTCAGTGGTGTATCTCTAGGGCCTAGAACAGTGCGTGGCTCAGTGTTAATCCACCTGAATGTCTTAATTCACCTAGTGCTTGGACAAGTAACTCTGGTGCAGTCCCTACGCCCTTGCACTCTCACACATCTATGTCTTTGTTCACACTGTCCTTTCTGCTAGGAATTCTTTTACCTCCTCATTTCCTGTCTTTTTTTTTTTTTGATTTATTTATTATTTATTCTTGGCTACCTCGGGTATTAGTTGCGGTACGTGGGATCTTCGTTGAGGCATGATGGATCTCTCTTTGCGGGCGGGCTCTTCGTTGTGGTGCGCCGTCTCCAGGGCGCATGCGCTCTGGGGCTCTGTAGTTGTGGCGCGCAGGTTCCAGAGCACGTGGGCTCTGTAGTTTGCAGCACGAGGGCTCTAGTTAAGGCACACGAGCTCAGTAGTTGTAGTGCGCGTGCTTAGTTGCCCCATGGCATGTGGGATCTTAGTTCCCTGAGCAGGGATCGAACCCGCATCCCCTGCATTGTAAGGCAGGTCCTTTACCACTGGACCACCAGGGAAGTCCCTCCTACTGTCTTTTAAACAGACTCATCCTTCTTTCCAGGGTCGGTACCAATGTACCTCCCCAGCACGTCGTCCTAGATCCCTGTGGATGTGCCCTCCCAGGGTTGTATCTGCATCTTACCACTCTGTGCCATGACGGTAGGTGGCTGGGGCTGTGTTTGGGGAAAGGCTGGTTTGACAGGGACCTTTCTGGGGGCCATGGACATATGGACCAGTGGGCTAGAGGGGAGGCCATTAGAGGCCTCTGCAACAGACACAACCTGGGACTCTTCCTAGAGATGCTGTGTGTATATGTGTGTTCTTTATTCTCCTGTCCCTTCCATCCCCCTAACCCTGGTCCATTTGATGAAGGCTACCCACTGACCATCTGAATTGCACACATGGGGAAACTGAGGCCAGAGCGGGGATGACCTATCCAGGGGTCCCTAGCTAGGAAACACATATAGGTCTGGTTCCAAAGTTGGGCCCATCTGCTAGCACCTTCTACTGGGCCTTATTGCTGATCGAGAAGGGCCAGAAAACCAATACCTTCCTGTGTCAGCATGGCCTTTGTTTAATCTGCCGTGTGTGGGTAAATTTCTCGTGGGTGACCAGAACATGTGTGTGTGTCTGTGTGTGCGTGAGAGAGGGTGGCAAGTTCTCCTCTACCTGCCCAACATGGAGCTTTCTGTACAATATGGTCCTGTGCACATGGCAGATTGAGCTGAGAAATGAGGGGACAGCAGCACCTGGGAGGTGAGGTTCTGAACATGGGGGAGAGGACCCTGAACACAGGTAAGTGAATGTGCATCTCCCACTTTAGGGTGGGGGGTCTTCCATAGTGCCCTCCCTCCTGTTTTGAGGAGCCCCTTTATTCTTGGGGATATTGCCCCAGGAAGTTTCCCTGGGAAATTCCTTTCCCCTAGAGAATGGAGCATGGGCCTGAGCTCGCTGGGGGCCTAGTTGGGAGAGGGATGCTTTGAACTAGAGGGCCCACCACCTGGGGTAGGGAGGTGGAGCTGGGAGGGATCAGATCCTCCAGCCTGGGAAAGTAGCAGCCCCTGGGGATGGGGGCGACAGCTGTGGTGCAGGGCCAGGAACCTGACACCAGGGGTGGGCCCCAAATGCCTTTCAGGAAGAGCTGAGGGAGGGTGGGCAGGCTCCCTAGGAGCAGCTGCACCCCATTCTTGGGGTTCGGCCACCCCCACCAGTTCCTGCTACAGCCTCCCTGTCAGGTAGATGTTTCTTCCTTTCATTTTCCTTTGCCTGGAGCTATCCCCATAGGACCTACACCACTCAGGAGGCCATAGGCTAGACTTGTCCTTTCCCCTGGGGGAAGTGTTCTAGGATCCAGAGAAGGCACCGTGAGCTTGGAGGAGCCCTCCCTGGTTTTGCAGTTAGCTGCCTCTGAGGCTTGAACATGGCTTAACCACTCAGTGGCTGTGTGACTCTGGGCAAGTTAGTTAACCTCTCTGAGCCTTGTCTCCTCATCTGTAAAGTGAGCTTGGCCTGGAGTGAACAGGTGTTGTAAGACAGGCAGTTCACATTCTTGCTCTGGCTCCAGCTCCTGGCTACGGTGCTGGAGGCCCCCTAGTCAGTCCTGATTGCCTTTGGTCTCCAACCCTGTTGGTGTAGCACAATACCCATGCCCTACAATAGGCTGAGTGTGGGACCCAGCGCTCAGGTGATTCTGTGGTGCAGCCAAATAGGAACCAGAGGTGACCCAGTGCTGGTCAGCTGCAGAGTACCACCCCTCTCAGTGAGGGAGGAGGAGGGGGTAGATACGCAGCTTTGGGCAGAGCTGCTCCTCTGCCTGGGTGTGTGAGTGGGAAAGATGGAGGAGGGGGAAGACAAGTGGAGGAGGGGAGAGATGAGAGAAGGTGGAGAGGGGAGAGGTTGGGGGTGGGCAGAGGGAGGGGAGAGAAGTGGGGTGGCAGGAGGGAGGGGAGAGGAGGGTGCCCTCTCTCCAGCAGCCCCGGTCTGAGCTGGGATTGCTTGCTATGTTTTTGCTGAGGAGGGAATTTGATTTTTAAGGCTAGAGTCAGAGGGACCAGCTGGACCTAGTCTCTCCTGGAGCCTTTGGGCCTTTTCTAGACCTCAAGGCCCCCCTGGTGACATTTTCTTCATGGAAAGGGTACTCACTGCCCAAGGCTGTACTTGACTCTGTGCCAGGCACCAGGCTCAGCACCAGTGTCATCTCCTTTCATCCTCCTGGAGTTCCAGGAGGCCGGACCCCTTGTCTCCTTGGTTATGGCCCTGAGGGTTACAGCCTGTTGGGGTGTAGCTAGGATGCCCCCCAGGCTGCCCTCAGGCCACCATCATGCTTCACAGTTACTGTTTGGTGGTGAAAGGACCTCAGCAGATGAAAAAAGTTTAGCAAAAATGAGAAAGGCCATCAAACCCTGGTGCAGGGTGTTCACAGGAAACTGGGCTGCCCAGCAGCCCTCGTAAATGTGGGAGAAAAGGAACCCTGAGGGTCCCTACCCCAGGGCTAGGGGGGGAGTGGTGGGAGGGAACCAGGTGTCTGGTGCGTCAACCCCTCCCTCAAGTTCACACCAGTGGGTGACAGAAGGGCCTGTCACTGGTCCCCAGCAATGGGTGTGGCCGCCCAAGCCCTGACAAGAGCCTCAGATCAGAGCAGGAGGTCTCCCTGTGAGAATCCCCACCCCAGCCCTTCATATCACAGATTGCTGAGCTCAAGGCTATCCCGGCACAGGCACAGGCTTTGCTGAGAAATGAGCTGCCGAAATCACTTGTGCAGCCTCAACCCCCTGTCTTGAGGGGAATGGGGGAAGCCTGTCTGCTGAGGAAGGGCCTGGAAGAGCCCAGAAGAACTGGAGCTGAGTTCTGCACAAGCCAGCCCTGACTTGGCAACGGGCTGCAGGCTCTGTCCGTCTCACCGCCTGTTCCTCTCCCTCCCAACCACCCAGTTTTCAAAGAGGTGACTTTTCTTGCCCCAGACTCTGAATTTGGTGGTGGGAGATCAGAAGTTGGGTACCTAACCCCAGGCTTTCAGCCCCTACACCAAGTTCCTCTTGGTAGTGGACAGGGGCTTCCCTGGGAACACCCTCCCCACCCCCCGTCCCCCTGATGGGCTGTGAGGAGAAAGGCGAGGGCAAGTGCAAGGCTCAGGATACAGGCCTTGGAAGGTGGGAGTCAGAACTGGAACAAAGGCCCAACCAGGACTGGAGAGGCGCTGTTGCCCGGAAAGACGGAAGCCCTAACTGCACACGGCCTCAGCTTCTCCAGGAACCAGGACCGGCCCTGCAGAGATGCCAAGAGAAACAGCAGCCGGGGACGTCCCGGGCTGGGAAGGCCCTAGTGGTGGGACACTCTGGAGCCCTGGGCCCACCCAGGAACGACTGGTTACTGAGAATCGTTTAGGTTCCAAAGCTTGTGAACTATTTCCAATATTTACACCGTCATACACAGATAAAACTTAGAGAATGTTCAACGTTACCCTATAAAGACAGCACTCTTACTTGTCTGGGTGCTAAAATGCTCTGCAGAGGAAGTGAGGAGGGGTGTATCCTGGGTGTGTGCTCATGAGGAGATAACCCAACCAATGGTTTCAGCCAGTGTTCCAACGGGGAGACTGAGTCCCAGAGAGGGGAAGGGACTCGCCCAGGGTCACATGGTGATGGGGCTCAGTGGGGCCTAGACCACTGCTCCATGGCTGTCCCCCTGTGGGTCTGCCAGCCAAGGGCGAGAAAGGGCTTTGGGGAGGGCAGGTAGCCAAGTCAGGGCTCCGCCTCTCCCTCATCCTCGCTGGTGCAACCCTCGGGCACTGCAGGACCCTGGGCTGCCCGGGTCTCCAAGTACTCGGCCTTGAGCTGCTCCAGCTCGTGCTGCTCAGCCTCCAGCCGCTCCCGGTGGGCCATCCGCAGCTGGCGTAGCTGTTTCATAGGAAAGGGGTTCATGTCGTTGAAGGCGATGTTCATCAGCTTCCTGCGGGGAGAGCACAGTCACAGTAACCGGGTGTCCCCGGCACCCCTGCATTCATCCTGCTCATGCAGCTGAGGCCCCTTCCAGGGAAGAAACAGTAAATAGGAAGACAATTTCCACCCAAAGTGACAGGTACTGAGGAAAGAGGAAGCTTAGCACTGTGGGAGCTCTAACCCAGAAAGGAAAAGTTGGTCAGGGAAGGCTTCATGGAGGAGGGGACAGTGGGCTGAGTTTTGAAGAATGAGTACAGGTAGGCCAGGCAAAGATGGTGGCGGTGGAAGTGGAAAGGAGGCATTCTAAGTAGAAGAACCTGCAAGGCCAGAAGCCCAGAGATGGAGGTTGTCCTAGGAACTCAAATAATTCTGTTTGGCAGGATCATAGGGCATGGGTGTTGGGGGCAGGAGAAGGTGGGCAAGAAATGAAACAGCACGGAGGCCCTGCATGCTGTGTTAATGCGGCAGACAGACGCCGAGGCAGTGGAACGTCCCTGAAGATTTCTAAGCTGCAACGGAGGATCAGAATCACTAATGAACCTACCTTAGGAAACACCAGCCCCCTCTCTGCTCTGTGTCCCAGGGGATGCATGTGGGGTGGGTACGGTGGAGGGGCAGGGTGGCCCAGCAGTGCGTTCTCACCGGCCGTTGCAGACGGTCTTGGTGAAGAGGCGCAGGTACTGGTAGATCTCCAGGCCGCCCTGCAGCCTCAGGATCTGCTCCTCGTTGTACTTGAAGATGGCCAAGGCGTAGCGGAACACCACCTGGGGGGGTAAAGGGGGGGCTCAGGGCGGGCACAGGGAGCCAGGGCAGGGAGTCCCTGGCAGGAGCAGAACCCCACCCCTAGGCGCTGTGGAAGGCCCTGGACAGGCTGCAGAGGTTGAAGGCCTGGAGGAAACGTGCGGGGCAACGCCAAGGGTGGGTGGACTGGAAACCCCACAGGGGAGCACAGCTTGGAATCTGGGGATGGGGACTGTCCTGGGACCCTGGGCCAGGCATTGCCCCTGTTGGACCCAGTGGCGGGTAACACTGTCTTTGCATGGGACTCCAGTAGGAATCGAATGGAGAGACAGATCCGAGGGCGCTTGGTGAACTGTGAGGTCAGCCACCACGGGGAAACTGGGCGGAGGTCAGGGGAGGGCCTGTCCAGGGTCTCCTTGCGAGGTAAGGGGCAGAGCTGGGACCAGATCCAAGTGCCAGCCTCCCAATCTGGGGCTCAGCCCAAACAGGAGGAAGAGACGGCAGGTGATTGAGGGGCAACGGACAGAATAGCGATGCGCCTCCTGGTCATGCTGGTGCCTCCTCTCCATCCCCCCAACTTTAGGACGCATCTTCAGAGGCAGAAGCACCACTTCCCCTCAGGGGTGCAAAGTACTTGAGTTTACAAAGCCACGCTCTCAGGAGAGGTCCTCCATGGTCCTGACAGGTGGGCTCTGTCCTCCCACCGTCCAGGGGCAGAATCGAGACCCAGAGGATGCAGGGACTTGCCCAGGACCGTCCTGCTCACCACCCCCACCACAGTGCCCTACCTTGGTGCCCTCATAGAGGAAGGCGTCCCAGACCTGGAGGAGGATGTTGCTGATGAGACTGTCTGCGAAGATTACGAGGAGCCAGTTGAAGGTGACGAAGGACAGGTCCACACGGTGCTGCCCCAGGTGGGCCATCAGTTTGGGCAGCTTCTCCGAGAGGAGGTCCTGCAGCACTCGCTGGTCCACCTGCAAGCCAAGAGAGGGCCTGTCAGCTGCTGCCCTGCGGAGGGGGCTGCCTCCGTCCGGTCCACCCCTGCACACGCGGCTGGTCCACACACGGGTCGGGCTGCTCCCAGTGGGTCCTGCCCCACCTGGGGGCACAGAGCGCCCAGAGGAGCTAGAGCCCAGCCTGGCTGGGAGACAGGTCGCTCCACTGGCGAGCAGTCTTCCAGGTTGGAGCTTTGATGCAGAGGTCTCTGTGGACTGTAAGTTCTTGGCCAGTGGAGTTTTGGCTCCTTTGTCCCCCAGGCTTGTATTGGCTGACACCATGGCCGCTTCCCTACCCCTGTTTTGGGACTGATGCACAAGATGCTCAGGGCAAGGTCCTGGGGGCCGGTGTTGGGGGAGCCACACCTGACATCAGGGGACGATGCTGCTGGGTGATATCTGCTAATGACCTCTTAGTGTGGTCACATCATACCTCTGTCCTTGTTTCACTGGACCTGGTTGGTCATTGCCCGCACTGGCTCCTTCCCTGCCCCAGGACATGGTTGTTCTGTGGCTGCCCCCACTTCTGTGACAAGCCCGTTTTAGGCTCCTCTTGCTCTCTTTCTTGGAACTGCGGGTTTCTCAGCCCTCTCCCTCCATTTAAGTTTTCTTCCAGACTTAGCTCTTGCTGTGGCAAACACCCTCTCCCTTCCTTCCCTGCCCTGAACTCCAGGTCTGCTGTGCAGGCCAAGAGTCCAGCTCAAAACCTAGGGTAACTCACTGAATCTAAGATGCCACTGAACCTACTGAAGGATGTACGGATGAACTGATATGATGTCTGAGATTTACTTCAAGGTCATCAAAGTAGGAGGAGTGGGTGTGAAACAGTACTGGCCACCCTGTGTTGATAATTATTGAAACTAGGTAATGGATGCATGGAGGTTCATTACACTTTCTCTGTTTTTTTGTACATTTGAAATTTTCTGTACTCAAAAACACCATAGTATATTGGTTATACAACACACCTCAATTCCAGAGATGTTAAAAAGGGAAAATAAAATATTTGTAAAGTGAAATATTTGTGTATTTCCCAGCCTGCCTTGCAACTAGAGGTGCCATGTGACACAATTCTGACGAGTAAGATGTAAGCAGAAGTTGCTGGGTCGGGAAAGCTGTCTGAAAGGGAGCCGGTGCCTGTCTTTCACCCTCTGCCTCTTTCAGCCTAGACCATGGCCACAGTGCCAGAGAGGGTGCAGCCATCTCATGACCACGAGGTGACCAGCAGGAGGATGAAAGTCACATGGCAGAGCACTTAGCTGGAAGGAGCCTTCAGCTTTCTCATTATCTGAGAAAAATAACCCCCCATTTAAATCACTATTAGGTTGGGCCTCCCTGCCACACAGCAAAACACAATCCTTACCTGATTCACCACCTATTTCCTGATGACTCCTAAGTCTTGATCTTCATCTCTGATCTCTCTCCTTACCCCTCCACCCAGGTGGGCATCCCAGAAGGAGGAAGCAGTGTTGGGTGCTCACAGTAGGAAAGGAGGACAGGATGGGTGGGCAGGTAATGGCTTAGTAGGTCTTGGAGGGGAGTGAGACAGTTCTCCCTGGGTAGCATCTCTCCATAAAGCAGACGCACTGATACAGCAAGAATGGGACAAGGGGTGAGGAGGGAGAGGCTGGAGGGTGGAGGTGGGAAGTCTGAAATGGTGTCGCATTTACACGTCTCAACAAGCCCAGGAAGTAGCGTTACTTCGTTCAAAAGCAGGCAAACCTGAGGTTCAGAGAAGTGATGCCACTTGCCAAGGCCAGACGGCTGGTCTCTGAAGGGCTGGCTCTGAACCCAGCTCCACCTGACTCCAGGGCTGGTCTGTGCTCAGAGGGCAGTGGAGGGGGTCATGAGATGATGGAGGTAGCTGTATTTCTCAGTAGGTGATGATGCGTGTGTGTGAAGCGTCACTGTCACCTCCCATCCTCCCAGTCCCAACTTCCACCCTACCTGACCTCTGTTTTGAAATTCTTGACTTGCAAACACCAGTCAAAATCGAGTGACACTAGAATTTTCTCCTCCTCCCCTCCATAGGATATCCACTGTTTCTAGTGATATAATGTCCCCACTGGAATAACAACAGTCTATCGTGTGGGCAGGGCCCCAGCAATTCTCAAGGCCATCAGCTGACTGGAACATCGCAGCAGTCCCAGAGAAGGGTTATTGGCCCACAGTACAGAGGGAGGAATGGAGGCCTGAGAGATTCCTGACTTTTCCAAGATTCAATGACTTGTAGGAACAATTCAGGGGCACCAACCTGCATGGCCCCCAAGTCCCCTCCCTGCCCTGCTCACCTGGGATGCCAAGAGTGTCTTGCTGTAGTAATCAGCTGGCATGATGGTCTCCACAATGGCCACCAGACACCAGAAGGCACTCTCTTCCTCATCCAGGACCAGCAGAGCGATGGCCGCCAGTCTGGAGTGGGAGGGAAGGAGGCCTGGAGTGACCCACAGAAGTCACAACCAGGCAGCCCACGGCAGGGGTGACTCCCTGGGGGATGTCCTGCCCAACCCCACTCTCTAACCAGGCTGGTGTTCCTGGAAACTGGGGCGAGATGAACATGCTTTTGAAGAGGACTACCTAGGGGATTTCCAGAGCAACTGGGATCATCTTAGAGTAGGGTCTCTGGAGTCTTGTTGCTTCCTTGCTGGGTGACCGTGGGCAAGTTACTTAACTTCTCTGAGCTTCAGCCTCATAATAATCACAGGACTGTTGTAAGGATGAACAGAGTAAATACATGTTAACTGCCCAGCACAGTGCCTAACATGTAGTGAGAGTGCTTTATAAAGGTTAGGTATCCTCATCTTAATATTCATGGGCTTTGAGACCTTGGCAAGTGTGCTAACCGCTCTGCACCTCACTTTTATTACCTGTCAAGTGGGGTTAACAGTATCCACCTCCCAGGGCTGTGAGGCATTGAGAAGACAGACATACAGCATCTTGCTCACTGTCTGGCATGTACCAGGTGCTCAATACTCGGAATTCTTTTTCTCCTTTGCTTCCCCTCTCCCCTAGAGTTATCATGAGGCTCTAATGAGATCATGGATAAGAAAGAAGACAACCCAAAGTGCTGAGCAGGGATGTCTGCCTGGAAGAAGCACTGTTTTCTCTCCTTCCCCCACCTTCCCTGGCAGGTCTTGTTCAGGATGAATCCAAGAATACACTTCCCAAAATGTACTGGTATCTCAAGATGCTAGGTGAGCACATGGTCCCACATTCAAAGATGTTGGGGAACACTGCATACTCTAGCCCCCTTTTAGAGGCTTATGATATACATATCTTAACAAAGCCTCTTAGAAATCTCACGTTAACAAAGCCCCATGTGACTAATACAGGGCTGCCTAGTGGGGCTGTGCACAGTGCACCTGCTGA
>NW_006788521.1:2484797-2485750 GCF_000442215.2 Lipotes vexillifer | reverse complement strand
CGCCGTCTGAACACCCTTAGGGAGCTGCCGCTTTCAGCACGGGGCAGCCTCACACTCTCAATGGACTTAAAGAGCACATTTCATTGTCTAGATATTCATGCTTCTCTGGGCTCTTACTAGGTTGGATTCGTGACCTCCAATATCTTCTGAGGTTTACACTTTTTTTTAATAAACAGCGTTTCTGAAAAGAAAAAAAGAAATCCTTTTTCTCTCCCTAGTGGATTGGGAAGGTATTTCTCTCCACTCTGGCTAAAGTATTTGTACAGACCCTCCTGAGTTTAGCTGAGTGAATGGAGAGAACAGTTACGGGTCTCCTGGAAATAGTAGGCTTTGGCCTCTCAGAGATGGGAAAGTGGGAAGGCCTACGGAGATTATTTAGCTCAGAGAGAGCAAATGGGATACACCAGCCACCACTCTCTGTGTCTATGCCCAGGGCAACTAATTGATCATGGTCCTCTTTCCCACTGAGTCTGGAGGCTGCCTCAGAAACTCACAAGATAAGGCTCCAGGCAGCTACTTTCTGCTGGTCATCCCTGGTCATTGCAGAGACAGGAAAATCGAGGCCCAGAGAACAACAGTGACTTGTTCAAGGTCACAAAATCAGTTGGTGGCAGAGGACAGCCAAAGTCCAGCCTGTTCTCTCTATCTTACCTCATTCCACTGTTCTCAGTCCAGGAGTGGGTGTCAGAATTAGCTTCTATTTCTGCTCACATTAAAAGGTCAGTGATTTGATGTGTGAGCCTGTTGATAATGTTCAGTGATTTATACTATTTTTAATTTTTGCACACAATCCTGAACGAGTAGGATAAAGCTTTTGTGTCAGAAAAGGAGGTTTAATCCTGCTAAGACTCCACCCATGGAAGGCCCTAAGCAAGGCCCAGGGCCTTTGGGAATGGACACCACTGTTTCTGAGAGTTCCAATAATGCCACTGGGGGCAAGGGTATGACACGAG
>NW_006788521.1:2403465-2484787 GCF_000442215.2 Lipotes vexillifer | reverse complement strand
AGGAATGCCTCAGTATGCTTGGTGGGATACTCAGGACCCCTCTGGTGGAGGAGGCCAAAGGACCTTGTTTTTACTTCCATGAGCCTTGTTTCCAAATCATATTGCCCTTAACCTCTCAAAGACTGGTCTCCCTGAGGATGCCCAGGCCATAGGTTCTCATTTACAGTCACAAGGAGGTTCCTTGGCCTGTGCCTGTCTTTGGGCTTAACTCCTGAAGGACAGATCTGGGAAGCTGCCTCACTCTCAGCCAGCCTCTGCTTTCTGCCCTTGACATGAACCGGCCACCCCTTTCCTGACTCCTTGGCAGGTCCCCCTTCCTCTCTATGGGCCTTACCTGTTGGTGTTTGGAAATTTGTTAGGGCTAGTGAAAATTTTAGATGTGTATTCCTTATGACTTTTTCACTTTTTGGGTGTGTTTTAATGCTACAGAAATAATAGCACAAACACAAGAATATCTGTGGCAGCATTCTTATAACCAAAAAAAAAGAAGATTTACATACTTTATGGTGTATGGTGCATTTAGACAGTGGAAATTGAATCTCTGTTAAAAAGGATGCACCCGGGCTTCCCTGGTGGCACAGTGGTTGAGAGTCCGCCTGCCGATGCAGGGGACACGGGTTCGTGCCCCGGTCCAGGAAGATCCCACATGCCGCGGAGCAGCTGGGCCCGTGAGCCATGGCCACTGAGCCTGCGCGTCCGGAGCCTGTGCTCCGCAACGGGAGAGGCCACAACAGTGAGAGGCCCACATACCACAAAAAAAAAGAAAAAAGGATGCACCTAAGAGAAAGGAAAATATACATCCACACAAAGACTTGCCCAGGAATGTTCATGGCATTATTCATAATAGCCAAAAGGTAGAAACAATCCAAATGTCCATCAACTGGTTAGTGGATAACCCAAGTATGGCACATCCATGCAATGGAATGCTGCTTGGTAAAAAAAGAACAAAACATGGGCTTCCCTGGTGGCGCAGTGGTTGAGAGTCTGCCTGCCGATGCAGGGGACACGGGTTTGTGCCCCGGTCCGGGAAGATCCCACATGCCGCAGAGCAGCTGGGCCCGTGAGCCATGGCCGCTGAGCCTGCGCGTCCGGAGCCTGTGCTCTGCAACGGAAGAGGCCACAACAGTGAGAGGCCCGCATACAGCAAAAAAAAAAAAAAAAGAACAAAACACATGCTACAACCTGGATGAACCTCAAGAACATGCTAAGTGGAAGAAACTTGATGCAAATGACCACATATTGTATGACTGGTATATGAAATGTCCACAACAAGCACACTCATAGAGACAGAAAGTAGATATGTGGTTGTTCAGGGCTGGGGGTGGGAATCGAGAATGACTGCAAATTGGCACAAGGTGTCTTTTAGGGGTGATGGAAATGTTCTAAAATTGGATTGTGGTGATGGCTGTGCAACTCTGTGAATTTACTCCAGATCATTGAGTTGTACACTTAAAACCCGTGGAAGAAAAAAAGGTCAGTGATGAGAGGCTGCTGGCACTCACTAGGGTCCTAGCAACTGCTCAGGGGTACAGCCAGACTCCAGCTGAAGACATTCAGGCCCAAGTAGGTCTGCAAAGGAGGGTGATGTGGGAAAGGAAAAACTACTTTAAATCCACTTATATTTTAGAGAGAAATGGATTTTAAAATTTTGCTCTGAATTAGCATTAAATCATTACTATGATATCTGTCTCCCTCTAAACAGGCTGGGTTTTTGGCATAAAAGCAGGTTCTGTCCTCGAGAAACCACACATGCAGTTCTAATAGCCGCCACTAGATGGCAACACCCAGACAAGTGAAAGGGGCCGCACAAGGGCCTTTGAAAGAATACAATGCACTCTCCACATTTAAACAGGCTCTATTACAAATAATCTTCTATTTAAAGCAATAGTATGAATACCTGCCTAAATGCCAATAACTATAGCATTCAAAGAAAGAAGTAAAGAAATACCTCTGGTTTTGGTCTCAGCTGTTCCTATATACCCCTCAGCAACTTTTGGTGCTGCCTCTTTCCACATAGGGAGAGGCTTCTTTCCTTTTTACATGGCTTACCTTAAGATCCCCTCCTGCTTTGGGATCTTCCCCCTGCTCCTTCAGTACAGATTAGACTCCAAAGCCCATATGTGGCTAACTCCATTCCTGCTCTCAAAAAAGGTTATATTTGATCAGGAAAAAAGGTTTCTGAGTGCCCTCAGCACACTCTGCTACAGCTCCCATTCTGAGTGAGGGCAGACGGTAGGAAGAACCAGGTCTGGGGTCCGGAGGCCAGGGTTAGCAGCCCATGCATAGTGAGGCCCAGGCAGGTTCCTTAGCTTCTCAGACCCTCTCTTATCTCACCTGGCAATGGCGGGCACCAACGCTCACCTCGCAGGGTTTTCCTGAGGATTAGATGACATCAGGTATGTAAGTACCTGGCACGCAGGAGGACCTCATTACGTCTTAGCTCCTACCTGACCTTTGCATGAAATGTACAAATTATTCATACGGTCTCAGAGCTTCTAGCTCCCTTCAAATCTAATCTTAAAAAGAGGATTCAAAAGTTTTGTGCCTTCTGGATTTAACATGTTCAAACAGATGAGAAGCATGCAGGCTTCTGCTCAGCTGTTGAATGAATGAATGAATGAATGAATTTCTATGGACATCTCCTGTAGCGGACGTTTAGAGCAGCATGAAATCTGAACATGTTTTCCAAGGAGGCTTAGACTGAGAGGCATTACTGTTCGGGCTTAACTCTGAATTCCCAGTAATGGTACATGTATATGCTCAGTTTCACCGAACTTAAGCTGGAAAAAAAGTATCAAAAATATCTATCCTTGGGAAACATTCAAATTTAAGTAGGGACACTGAATATTTATTCTGTGTTAAGTAAATGTCACGCACTGCCTGAAAAAAAGAGCAGAATGACTTATGTAAAATTTGCTTGAGTATATATGTGTTTAAATTAAGTTGAGGCGTGGGATAGGGAACATGGGAGGGGGACGCAAGAGGGAGGGGATATGGGGATGTATGTATACGTATAGCTGATTCACTTTGTTGTACAGCAGAAACTAACACACCATTGTAAAGCAATTATACTCCAATAAAGATGTTAAAAAAATAAAAAATAAAATAAAGTATTAAAAAATAAATAAATGAAATAAAATAAAGTTGAACCGAAACTTGCTTTGGGAAATATTTGAGATTATGCCACCTCTATCGAGATAACTGGGGGCAGCCACGAGAGTTCTCCAAAGTACTGGCGGGGGCAGCCCTACCAAGTCGCCCCACCCCACCCCACCCCCAGCTCCCATCCCTTGTCTCCTGCTGTTGAACCAGAAGTAGAAATTAATCCAGGCTGGGCCAGATTCCTTCCTTTGGGAATTTAGGCCTGAGACATGAGGGTATCGACAAGTGGATTGCTGAAAGGCTTGACTTAGGGGCTGAGGACGCTGTTCTGACAGCCCTGATGGGCCCTAAATGTCCAAGGAATGACAGACGGTGAGGCTGGTCTGCTGAGAGAGAAGGAAGCAGCCATGTATTATGAGAGAGGCCAGAGACCGCGCAGCCCACAGAGGGCTGCACAATCTCAGGGGACAGCGTCCTCCTGGAATATGGCATGAATGGTGCCCCCTGGCATTGTGCTGTGCTATGGCCCTGCTAGACAGAGCGGTTGCCTCGGCTTCTGAAGACCATCTATCTGGTCCCTAGCTCTATTTCCTTTTTCTGGCTTTTGGGAGCTTCCTCTGTAACATTTACAAATTCTCTTTTCCTTGGGCTCCTCTAAGTGGATTTTGTTTAAAGCAACGATCCCTGACCCAGGCAGTCATGCAATACGTGAGCTGGCTGTGGGCTACACAACCCCAGTGGGCCCGCTCATGTGCTCTCTATGGAAGTGGCACCACCCTGAGGACAAATCACAGGAGAGGGCACGGGACGAGGAGCCTGGGGCTCTGGCCCAAATCTGTCTTGAACATGTCCTTTCACCTGCTTGTCCTCATCCATATGGTGGGGACCAAGCCCCCTGGGTTGACCTCTCTGGCTTCTTGGGAGGCTCCAGAGAGACAGAGAGGTGCCCTGGAAGGCAGAGGCTGTGCCCTCACGGGGGCTGTGTGGCTTACCTGTTTAGGCCTTGGCAGTAGCCGATGGTGGGGTTCTGCCAGGAGAAAGCCAGCAGTACCCGGCGGAGCCTGTCAGGGAAGCTGGAGGCGGGACAGGTGAAATGCTTGTTGCTGGGGAAGGTCCGGTTCAGGTCCAGCTCGATCTGGCGTGCGGCGGGGTGCTTGCAGGCCTGGCTCCGGCTCAGTAGCTCCTGGTAGCGGCCGGGGCCCTGCAGGTGCTGGACACGGAGGCGGACCAGCCATTTCCAGACGCGCGGGCGGTGCTCGCGGGGCACGCCCGCCCGCAGCAGCTGCTTGATCTCAGCCGAGGGGGCCAGCTCACCCAGGGCAGCCCAGCGCTCCCGCAGCGGCTGCTCCACGGCCTCGTGGGCCAGCAGGTGGTGGGAGTGCACTTCCAGCGCCTGGATCTTGGCCAGCAGCCTCAGGTCTTCCACCTCATAGTTGGGTACTGTCAGGAAGCCGTACTCGTCATACTCGCTGCCAGCAAAAGCCTGTGTCAGTGACATCTTGCAAGGCCCTTCCCCAGATAAGGGGCAGTGGGGAGAGGGTGGACCCTGGGCAGGAAGCCTGCCTGCGCTTCACTGCAGGTTGGCCATGTAACTCTGGGCAGGTCACTTCAGTGCTCTGAACCTCAGTTTGCTCTGTACAATGGGTATAGGAACTCCTTGCTCTGCCTCATGAAGACCCAATGAGATCCTCTGATGTAAATTGCTAGGGGGCTAGACAGTGCCTGGTACATGGCAAGTGCTGAAAAGATATTTGCTCATTCATTCTGTGTAAATATAAAGGACCCTCTTATTACTCCATGAAGCCTTAGGCCCAAGAAGTCCTCTACTGCCATTACAGAACCCCACTTCCACAGCCAGTAAGCCCAAGGACAGATGGGGAACAGGAAGCACCACCAACAAGCAGAAACAGGAGAGCTGGGGACCCATTCAGATGGCCTTTCATAGAGTCAACATTTATTGGCCCCTATTATGCGCTCTGCCTATGCTATCTCACTTAATCCTCATGATCCTGCAAAGCAGGGATCTTAGCCCGCATCTTATGGAGGCTGAATATGAGGCTCAGAAAGGTAAAGTGACTTGTCCAAGGTTACACAGTGAGAAAGCCAAGTCTGGCTCCAAAGCCTGGGCTCTGGCCACTGGACCGACCATCCAGCCTCTAGGGACCTTTGACCCCAGCCACAGCCCCTTCTGTATATTTATCTGCCCAGGTCCACTGTGCTCAGCAAAGGCTTGGCTCAAAGGAGGCAGCTGGCTTGTCTCCCCTCCTCCCATCTCTTAACAAACACCCCTGGGAGGCAGCCTGGGGAAGTGGAAGAAACAGAACTCTGGAGGCAGGCCCACGTCAGATGCACTAATATGTTGTGTGGCCTTGGGCAAGGGGCTGCCTCCTCGGAGCCTGCAGTGCCTCTCAGCTGTAAAATGGGGCTCATTTCAACCACATGATCACTAATCTGGAGGTACAAGGAGGTAAGCGTGTGCAGGGCTCACACACAGTCAGCAGCAACTGGTAGCAGGGTGGCTGGCGGCCCCCAGGTCATGAAGACCCAGCCCTGCTCTGGGCTCACCTGATGGGGCTCAGCACAACGCTGTCAGCTGAGGCCTCGCTGGCTTCCCACTGCAGCGCCTCCTGGATGAGCTGCCTCAGTAGCTCCGAGCACTCGCCTGCCTCGACCCCCACGGCCTCCTGCAGCCTCCGCAGCCCTGCCAGGTACTTGCTTTCCACCTGGCAGTTCTTGGCTTGGAGGTAGGCACACTGTGGGAGGGAGGGGTGGGGCTGGTCAGGCCACCTGGTTGGGCTTGGGCCAGAGGCCTGAGGCCTGAACAGCTTTAGGCAGTCCAGCCCTTCTTCCCGCTCTCATCTCCCATCCCCCCACCCCAGCCATTCATAGAAAGGAAAGGAGAGGAGTCCTGAATCCAAGAGTTTACAGCAAGGCAGGCAGGGCTCCAGGCAAGAGAACCAGGCCCAGGGCCTGGGGAGAGGTGGGCAGCAGCATAGGCTCTTGCATTGCCTGCAGTTCCATCCTAGATCAGTTACTGCAGGCTGGGTGATCTACGGCAAATTACTTAACCTCTCTGTGCTTTAACTTCTTCATCCGAACAACGGGGATAATAGAGTCTGCCTCAGAATTCTTATATGTGACTCCAGATGAGCCAATGTATACAAAGCCCTTCCAGGGCACTTGGCGCAGAGCAAGCTCTCTGTAGGGGGTATACCTGAGCAGTGCCCAGGGGATGGATGGACATGGAGCTCTGGACACTGCCCTTGTGCCTTCTGCCACCACGTGGGCTTTTTCCATTTCTCCAACACACCACCTCTCTCCCACCTCGTGGAACACACACTGCACATTCCCTGCCTGCCTACCCCGGTATCTTCCTGTTTCTTTGTATGCTTTGTGATATTTTGTTGAAAACTGGACATCTGAACCTAATAAGGTGGGCTGGAATTAATTAAAGAAAGCTCAGCTAAAAAAGAAGTCCAGCCAGGCCTGTATGGGGACCTCTCAGGCCCTGCCACAGGCATCCTTAATTTCTCCAAACAGGAAGAGATGTTCACCTACATCTCTGACAAGACGCTGCCTCTACTATCCAGCAGGAACAGGAAAACTTCTCTCCACGCCAAGACAGCTCAGCCAATCAGGGACTGTAGCAATCCAACCAATGAGAAGCCTCCATACTTGGGACTCCTAGTTTCCTCCAATGGATTTTTTGGTTATCACAGCCCCTCCCAACCCCTTCCTTTTCCCTATAAAAAGCAAGTTCCCCTTCCTTGTTCCCTGAATCTGCCTGTGGTTCACCATAGGTCAAGTATCCCAAATTGTAATTCCTCTGGTTGGTCCCGAATAAACCTGCTTTTGCCGGTAAAATAACTAGCTATTATATTATTAAAAATGCCAATGTTAACTCTGGAAAACAGATACTCCTTCTTACCTAGGGTTTGCTGTTTTGGTTTTTTGTTTTGACTGTTGTAGGCTGTCTCTGTGTCCAGGATCAGCCTGAGGTATAAACTTAAGCTCCTCTTAGGTCTTTTCTGAGGCTTTCCCTGGGCATGCGTGGTCACTTTCTAATTTCCCCCATATTTGTGGTGGTTTTGGAGTGTAGAGTTAATACCTGGCTCCCAAAAGGGGAAAAAGGGAAACACAAAGAGGGGGAAGGCCCTTTAAATCCCCTGGCAGTTACTTTAGGGGGTGGGGGCTTGCAGTTGCTGCCTGCCTCTTCCCTCACCTCTGTGATCAGAAGCGGCAGTCAGCAGAGCACAGATCCCTGATATGTGGAAGACAGCTCACGAAGGGCACGGTCCAGAGGGAGAGCAGTCAGGTCATGAGGAGAGAGTGAGACAGTGGTGAGGTGGTGAGAGGACTGGAAGGGTGGCTGGGGACAGAGAGGGCCAGAACAGGGCTCCCATGCCTCACCTTCATCAGGAGGGCCTTCTCCTTCTCAGCCACCTTTCTCCAGATCCTTGTGACCTGGTGGATCTCGGAGTTGAGAAAGCGGTTCTGGGTCCGATATGCTTCCATGTCATCCTGGAGAAGAGAGCAAAACACTTAATGAGCTGCACCAGAAACATCTCCCTGGTCCTCACTCTCAGATGAGCTGCCAACACCTTCTTCCTTTAGAAATTTCCAATAATGGCAACAGAAAAGGAAGCCTGAAAGAAAAAAAATAATAGTGATAGCCCCCTTCTCTAATCTTGATGCCAGCATGACATGGTGGAGAGAGCATTAAGCCTGGACTTCAAGTCCTGGCTTTGACTTCCTGGCTGGGAGGCCTCACTGAACCGATCTGACCCTCTCCTTCCTCATCTGTAAAAGGAGCAAATACCAACGACCCCACTTGGCAGCTGACTAAGTGAGGTAACGTGCACACTAAATACAAGGACCAAAACAGAGCAAACATTCAAGTAGTGTTTGTTTTTTAAATAAAAATATTTTGTCATATATTGGTGATCATACTGAACAATTTTGGGTGAAAATTTTTTACTTAGTGTCACTTTGTAAATACTTTTCTATGTTGCTACAGAAGCTTCCCAATGATAATTTTTAATGTCTGATGACTATTCTATTAGGTGAATTTACCTAACTTAGATATAATCCTTCTCCTGTTGCTTTTTTAGTTTGAGCCCTGAGTGTTTTTGTTTGTTTTTTTTTGGGGGGGCTGTGCCATGTGGCATGTGGGCTCTTAGTTCCCTGATTGAACCCATGCTCCCTGCAGTGGAAGCGTGGAGTCTTAACCACTGGACCACCATGGAAGTCCCTGGTTTGTTTCTATTATGAATAAAGCTGTAATGTTTATATCTGAGCCTAGAGTTTTCCTTTTGCAAGCTGTCCCCGGGAGGGAGTATGATCTTCCTGCTGGGGCATGCAAGGAGAAGCTGGCCATGACGGCCGGCGGAATAAAGCTGTAATGTTTATATCTGAGCCTAGAGTTTTCCTTTTGCAAGCTGTCCCCGGGAGGGAGTATGATCTTCCTGCTGGGGCATGCAAGGAGAAGCTGGCCATGCAACGGCCGGCGGTGGGGGGGGCGGTGGGGGGGGTCAAGCAGGAGCCTGAAAGGAGTAGCCGCAGCTGCAGCCATGGCTCTCAATCTTTATTCTGATTGGATGGACACTGTGGGAACAATGGACAACACATGCTCACAGTGATACCTAGCAATTCCAGGGCATTTACTAACGGAAACTCAATCCCTTTCTCTCTCACTCAAGAAAATGTACTGGCCTGTAGATGAGTATGAGAGACTACTGCGGGTATGACTTCGGATAGGCCCTGATTTATCAGGAAATTAAGAATAGCACACCTCACCCATGGCACTTCAATATCAGGGATGGGTCACTTGTGTACAGCTCATAGGCCGTGCTGACCCTCTTCATTCTGGCCAAGATCCCTCCCAGCTCAGAAGCTCCAATTCATGTCCAGGGGCTCTCCAAGGCTTTGGATGTGTCGCACAGGGCACCCTGCTTGCAGCTCGGACAAGGACAGGTACAAGCGCCCCTCAGAGCAGCCGTGGGCCTGGGTGGGGTGGTATCTGGGCAGTGCCTGCCCGTTCACTCATTGCCCTACCTTGAGTGTTCTTGGCTCAGAACTGTAGGGAGGAAAAAGAGAGAGCTCCGAGATGAGAAAAGCCACGTGACTGTCACCAGTGAGGCAAAGGAGGAAAACATAACTGGAGAAAGGGGACAGGGAAGAAGAGAGTTTGCCCTCCTGCTTTCACAGGGACCAGGGACCAGGGAATCATCTTTGGGAAATGCTGTGTGGACTAGCCCTTGTGCTAGTGGGGAAGGCAGTGGATTGGACGTGGGGACACCTGGGGTCAGGCTGTAACCCTGCTGCCTGTACTGTGCGACCTTGGACCAGTCCTTTCCCCTCTCCAGGACTCGGCCGACCGTGCCAGAAAATGAGGGGGCAGATTAGATCTCGGAGTCTTTCCGGCTCTGATATTCAGGAAGTCAGTGATTCTGTCCTCACACTGACAGTTTCAACAACAAGGGGGCATTTCCTTAAAGCTGAGTGTCCTTAACCACAAGGGCAAGCAGGAAATGTGAACATGCTCTGTCCCAAAACTTAAAAACAGTGGAGTTTTGATGGGTCTTCTATTTTTTCCTAGATCAGAGACCTAAAGGCTAAAAAATAAGGGAGTCTAGTACATGAAACTCCTTCTATCAGAAAACACCTCCAAGGTGTCAGCTGCAGGACTGATAGCTTTCTGACAACCTCTGAGGAGCAGCTGTAAATGTAAGCATGGTTGATGTGAATTGTACCCAGAATCTCTTCATATCTGGGCTCACTGATAAATTAAATTCCTGAACATGCAAACTCAGGGGCACGCTCAGTCATTTAGGTGAGTCCATACTTCCGGGCAACTCTCTGAGACGGTCTGGAGGCACCCAGCGAGTCTATCTCTTTGACCCCCATGCTGCTCTACTGGGTCTTCAACAGTGGATTCCAGCAGGATGGGCACAGAAAGAAGACATTTAGCAGGATAGAGCAGGGTAGGAAAGCAATCTCATGGAAGCAATTTTCACTGCTTTGTGAGGGACTCACAGCTTTCTAACAACCTAGCTTCATCTGCATTTGAAACGTTTTGTTTTCATTTTGCGCTCAAAAGAATCTCTGATTTTAGACAAAATAAGGGAAAATGTTCAGAGACTGGTTATATGCTTTTTCATGCTGAAAGAAAGGGAAGGGAATCTGGGTTTCATGTCATCTTCCTTTCCCTTTCTAACAACTCTGTTTGTAGCACAGGTTAGGCCATGTTATATAAAGGTAAGATAACTTGCCCAAGTCATACAGCTAGCAAGAGGCAGTCTGCCTGACTTCAGAGCTTGGGGAGTGGCCACTATACCACACTGCCCACTGTGTGGTATAATGCTCCCAGATTTCTCTCTTTCTTCTTTCCCTCTCTTACCCGGTCCGACAGCAGTTCTTTGATACAGCAGCACAGGATTTCCGTGGTAATCCGATGTATGCTCTTGTGGCTGTGGGTGCGAGGGCTGGGGAAGGACTGACTGGGGCTATGTGGCTGCCTGTAGGGACGGTAGGTACTAGGCGCACCTATCCCCAGCTCCTGTCACCACCCTCCAGAGAGGAGGCTGCAGCCCGCGGCAGGTATCACACTCAAAATAAAGTTCCTGCCCCCTGTGTTGCAACTGGTCCCTGCGGGATGGGGTGGCCTTTCCTGGGTGAGAGCCACACCCTGGGCAAGGGTGAGGCTGGGATGATGGTGGTGGCTGGAAGGGCCACAGAGGCTGGAAGGCAGCAGAGCAGACAAGACTAGTCAGAGAGGTGAGCTGCAACCCAGTTCCAGTCCCCCCACTTGCTCTGCACACGGTCCTGGGCAAGTTACTTCACCTTTCTCAGCCCTGGCATTCTCATCTGTAAAGCGGGGAGCACATAAGCGGCTACTTCACCAGGCTGGTGCGAGGACTAAGTGAAGTGATGAAAGTAAAGCACTTAGGACAGTGCCTACCACACGGTAAACAATCTGTAAGTAGGAGTAGCGATTACTGTCATTATCACGAGCAAGTTACAGCCAGCCACAGGTCACTGCGCATGTGCAGGACCACTGGGGAGGGCTGCCGGGCACCTCGGGGGCTCCTGAGAGCATCAGCGTGGCGCTAAAGGAGGCTGAGCAGGCCAGGCCCCAGAGCGCTTAGGAGTTCTGACTCCATCTTGGACTCTTTCATCTCTACTTTGATAATTTAGAGGTACCTTCACTTTTCAGCCTAGGATGTCATGAAAAGGTCAATTTGCATTGGGCCTACTGGTTAAGAAAGTGAGGACACGTGTAGCAACATTTCTATCAATGTCTGTTTCAGATGTGAATACTCCAGTATTAAGGGTCATCCCAGCTCTGTCCAGAAAACCCTTGGGGTCAAGAGCAGTGCCTTCCCCCAAGGCCCCAGGGCCTGGAGGGAGGGGTCCCTACCTTCAGGTGCTCCATCTTTTCCTGTTGGCTCAGGAGGTCCCTGTCAGCTGCATCTGGGGGTGTAGGGGGCTGATTGGGGGGATGCATGAAGTCCTGGGTGACCTTCTCAGAGAGTTTCTGGATGACCTCCTGCTTAGCCTGGTTCTTGTCCAGGAGCAGCTGCACGTGCTGCCGCAGCTCCTGCACCTGCTGCTCCCGCAGGCTCGCCGTCTGCACCAGGCTCTCCCGCTCCTGTTCCAGAGCCTCCACCCGCCTGCCCAGCTCTGCGATCTGCCGCACTTTGTGCCGCACCAGCTCCAGCCGGTCCTTGTCCTCGGCTGCTGCCAGGTACGCACTGGACACCCTCTTCTCCTGCTGGGCAGCCTCCAGCGCCTTGTGCAGGATCTTCACCAGCTCCTGCACGGGGAAAGGGAAGAGCCCGGTGAGCTTGGGGAAGGCCTATTACGTGCCAGAGATGAGGCAGAGGCTGTCATCAGTTCTCCTAAGAGCCCTGAGAGGTGGCGGGCAACATCCCCTAGGGCATCACTGACCAGCACCCACATTCTCTTTTTCTACTCAGAAGAGTTTTAGTTGGACACATGGTTCCCCAGCAAAGGACTATATTTCCCAGCCAAGCTCATAGCTAGGTGTGGCCAGGTGACTACTGTGCCCAAATGGGATATGAGAAATGCTGTGGGCAGCTTCTGGGTCATGCCTTCCAAACCACTGCATACGTGCTCCCCTGGCCCAGTTCCCTTTCCTCCTGGCTGGGAAATGGCAGGAACCGGAGCAGCCAGGCTGGGCTCACAAGCAGAAGTTGCATGTTGAGGATGGCACAGTCGCCCCACCAGCTCGGAGCTGCACACTTCACCCTGGATTCTTCAGTGTCAGAGAGAAATAAACTTCCAATTTGTGTTAGGCCACAGTACTTTGAGGCTTCCGCCCATTCCCCAACTAATATGCCTGTTTCAGAAATGAACAAACTGAAGCCCAGCAGAGTGGAATTTAACTCCAAATCACCCAGACGCTGTGCATCCTGTGCTCGGTCAGTAATGAAAGCAGGGGTGGCAGCGGCACAGCACGTGGGCATGGCTCTTCCTTCTCACCCCTGAAGCAGACATCACTCATCAACCTCAGTCCTCTTTCCCGGTAAAGCCTAGCTGAGGCCTCAGAATCCTTCTGAACATGGCATTCAAGCAGTCACTACCAATCGAGCTGAGGTGGCATTAGAGAGAAAACAAACGGGCAATCCTCACGCCTCGCCACACACCCAGGGCTTCATTCAGTCCGTCTGTGCCCACGCCTCAGCCCATCCAACAATGCCTGCAAGGCTGGTGCCAAGAAGCGCCTGGGAGTTCAGAAGCAATGGACTTCGATTTATTCCTTGGCAGGGGCAGCCGATTCATGTGGAAATTCAAGGTTTGGCTCCCTGTGCCTTCAAGCTTCCAACCTCCCCAGCATTCAGGGACCTGTCCTGCTCCAAAGCAGGGATGTGAATTCATTCAGGACCAGGATTGGAATATCAGAAGCCAGGCAGCCCAGCAGCCAGTCCCACGTGAACCGCAGACCTGGCAGTTAGGGCCTTTAGCTCACACTGCTGTGCTCCAGGCCAGTCTCATCTGGAAAAGCGTGGTTTCCTGGAGACACATTAACTGTATGCATGCCAAAGTATTTAAATAAATGATTGACTGGATAGGCTAAGAACAATTCCATTTTGGAGAACTGCCCAAAATCATGACTTTGTTTCAGAAGCTAACGAAAAGACCAAATTAGCATACACCTTCCGAAACCTTGGTACTAGTGACTGTCCCTTCTCTGGTTCTCTCTCTTCTATCCATCCATCTAACCTTTATCAAGCACTCACTCAGTGCCAGCCCGTGGGACCCAGAGAGGGACCAGTCACAGTTCCCACACTCAAGGACCACGAAGGCTGGTGGGAGCAAAGGTGAACCACTGTCACGGAATGATTTACCGTGAGAGGGGGAAGCAAGGGTGTTTGTGGGGACTCAGGGCAGCAGGCGATGACTTCTGCCTGAGGCGGAGGCGGGGGAAGACCAGTACATTCTACAGAAAGGCGGAGCAGTTTAAACTGATCTTGAAGAATGAGGAGGGCCAGTGATGGTCAAGCAGCAGGTGGGAGACAAGGGCAGAAAAGTGGGAGCTGAGGGTTGGGAGGGCTTTCCAGATGAGGCTGAGCCAACAGCTTGAGCAAAGCCTCAATGGAATGAAGGAACAGGTACGGAGCTGTGGGTCCTGGGTGTGGCAGGAAGGTGGGGAGGGGCGGGTGGCTGCAAACCGAACTGGCACGTCAGGGATTTAGAAGTCAGCTTCCCAGGGCGGTACTGACCCAGATCAACATTCCTGTGGCTGCAGGATAACTGAGAAGCCTAGACCATTTTCTGAGTCAGCTGAGATTTGGAGATTACCTGGGGTAAACTGCCTGGTGAAATAACCAGTACATGCCACTGCTCAGACTTGCCCTAGCCTCAGAATCAGGGGGGTATCTGTCTGTCAACTTTGGGAGAGTCAACTCTGAAGCCCATTTCACTACATCAGCTGTCTCTCCCTTCCCACATCTGGCTCTTCAAATCCAAGACCAAGACACCAGCCCGGGAGGCTGTCCTCCCACCTCAGGACTCCTGCACCAGAATAAGAGAGGAAGAAAGGAACCCGGGAGAGGGATGGAGCCAGAGCAGCAAGTGTAAAGTGAGGAGTGGGAATGGATCATGGATTCGGAAAACCTGGAGGCTGGATGGCCCTGGGAGACCACCTGGTTCAGTCACCCCGCTCTCACGGAGGGAGACTGAAGCTCAAGAAAGGAGAAGAAAGGACTAAAGGGACCTGGTGGATCCCCATGAGTGGGAAAACTGCAGCTAGAACAGAAGGCTCCCAACTCCAATCCTAAGACCCTTCACTTCTTCATGATGTGTAGTTAACGGATTTTGCGTTGAAATGCTTCTTTCAATTTCTTTAAAAATGGGAATAACCCATGTTCATAGCAGCATTATTCACAAGACCCAAGAGGTGGAAACAACCCAAGTGTCTGTCGATGGTGAATGGGTAAACAAAATGTGGCATACAATGGAATATTACTCAGTCTTAAAAAGGAAGGAAATCCCATCACATGTTAAAACATGGATGAACATTGAGGACCTTATGCTAGGTGAGTTAAGCCAGTCACAAAAATGCACATATACGTCAAATAGAAATAATGAAAACAAAAAGGAAAGCTTGAATATCCCATTTTGAAGCTGCTTTTGTCCTCACAATGTGATGACGCCTCTCCAGGTCAGTCATTATCAAGCAACACTATCATTTGCAACAGTTCAAGAGTATTCCTTGTATGGAGCACACGGTTCCCTTCATCCCACCTCCTAGGATGGACATCTGGGTTGCTTCCAATTCCCACAGTCATAAGCAATGCCTTAGGACCAAGTCTTGAAGCAGAAGAGCTGATCAAGTGATACTTTTAATACTTCTTAATTGAATCATTGTTTGGTCGATCTTAGATTTTGACAACTGTTAATAAGTTGTCATTTTAGTAAACATTTTAAAAGCCAATAAATCATTTATCTTATTAAAGTGTGGATACCTTCATTGCTCACTAGAATCAAGGTGGGTGGGTCCAACAGTGCTTGTGGAAAGAGCCCTGGACTGGGAGTGCCCTGGACACGACGGTCCCTGACCCCTAAGGGGCTCGGTGCCAGCTGGGAACAGGTGAAAGAGCATTGGCTTGGGAGCTACAGAGGCCTCGGTTCCCATTCCAGATCCACTAACGCGGGTGTTTCAGAAAACTGAACCTCAGCTTTCTCGTATGTAAAATGGAGATGATGGTCCTACTCCACCAAGAGTCACTGAAAGGGTGAGAGAGAAATTGTGACAAGTGTGCCTCCCCAAGCACAGGGGCCCTCTCACCGCCCCTCCCTCTAAGGCCCGTACCCCTCCCCAGGGCCTGTACCCTGAAGTCTCCGGCTGGGGTTCTAGGGAAGGGAGAGGCTGCACCTTGCTCTGATCAAGTTCCCTCAGTGAATTATATGCCTTCACCAAGTAATCCTGAGTGAGCTAAGCTGGCCCCTGGCAGGGCCCGGGGTAGGGGTTCACCATTCCTGGCAGCCAACATCCCCACAAACAACAGCCCTCCATCTGTCGGAGCAGACAGCCTTCAGGTTGGGTGCAACACTGCCGACTCTGAAAGCCTGAGTCACCAGGCCAAGCTGCCATCTGGTGCCATCTCCCAGAGTCCAAATCTCTTGGGGGGCCAGCGCTGCAGGGGACTGGGATGGATAATGGCTTAATGGGTATTGGAATCACAGGGAGTGCATTCATTTTTTCTGAGGAGCAGTCACGGTGCTTGTGTCTGATACTGGGCTACACTGCGAGAGCATGGAGGAGACGGCCGGGCTGTGAGGGGTCCTGGACCTGGGGAAGGAGACCAGTGCCCACATCCTGGTTCTTCCAGCTGCGTGACCTTGGACAAGTCAGCCACCTTCTCTGAGCCCCTTGAATGCGGTGCAGTGAAGAGGGCAGAAGCTCTGGAGGCAGGCAGACCAGAGCCTGAGCCCTGACTCAGCGCCCAGGAGGTCATGGGCACGCAGAACCTCTCAGAACTTCAGTCTGTCAGGAAAAGGAGAGGATAACTGCTGTAAAGAGGAGAGACAGTGTGTGGAAGACACCAGCCAGCACAGTACTGGGGCCACACTTCATACCAGCAGTTACTTGTGCTCAATCCAGTGGGTGAGGTCCCCAAGGGCAGGGATTTGGCCCAGTGTACCTCAGTGCCCTCCATAGCATCCAACAGAGTTTGAGATACAAATTCTTAAAAATCACTAAAGCTATTGGCAGTGTCTGCCTGGCTGGCTGAGCCAGGATGAGACCCCCAGTTCCCATGTCCTCTTGCAGCCTGAGGCACCTTCCCACTGAAGAGACACAGGAAGGCATCATGTAGACATGGGCCCAGGAAGTCCGGGGGAGTGTTTCCCCAGCAGAGGTATTACACTTAAAAGGTCTCAGATCGAGAGCTGCTCTCTGACCAGCATTTTTGAGTGCCTGGGGTACCAATGGGCACCCCAAGATTGTGCCAGACTCCTCTGTCTTACCTCTAGGTCAAGAGTCAGTCTCTTTCTCTCCTTCTCACTGGTTTTGGTATTTGGGTTGAACATGAAACCCCACAGTTGGTCTGGCTGGGGTCCCCCTTCTAAATGTGGAATAAAGGTAAGGATGGCCTCCTCCCATCACTGCTATACCCCACAAGCACATCTCCCAGAGCCCCTCGGGGAGGGAGGGGTTGCTTTTACTCCTTGTAAAGCGGGAAGGAATCAACAAGGAGAGCAGGGAATGCCACAGTCACAGCCAAAATAATCAAAGCCTGCATGTTTGGGGCAGCTGCTGGGTGCCAGGCACCCAGCTTTATGAATCTGGACACAGGCCTCTTCAGAAAACATGATTATAAGTCCATGTAAGAGGAGGAGGGAGTTCCCTGGCTGTCCAGTGGTTAGAACGCTGTGCTTCTACTGCAGGGGGCGTGGGTTAGATCCCTGGTCAGGGAACTAAGATCCTGTGTGTCGGGGCGGTGCGGCCATCTGGGAGATGGGTCAGAGAGCACACTATCCACTCATTTCGTGAGCCAAAAGCTAACCCCAAGACTTGATCTACTCCCCACTGTCTGCCCCAGGACAGGGCTGAGGTCTGCTGTAAAGTGAATTAGTAAAAAAGTCCAGATTCTGTAATGTTGGAACAGCTTCCTCCTGAGATTTTCACTCTGATTGTAGGGGAGTTGTCAACATCCTGGGCAGCCCATACTAATCTCCAAGAGCAGAATGAAATCTAGGTCTCCTGGGGCATCTCCACTTCATCTGACAATTCCTAATGCCTTAGAAGGGAAGGCCGATCACGGGAGGCTGCCCACATTTCTGAGAAAGGAGGGGAAGAAGCACGGAAACAAGTGCTGTGTACATTCTACATTGCTCGTCCTTCCCAGGTTGGGTTTGGGGCTGAAGCTGTACTGATACAGGGATCAGGAAGCTGCTACAGCTCAGCTTAATGCCCTCAGCTCTCAGGAGCGGCCAGCAGCCTCATGACAGGAACGCAAAGGTGACGGAGGAAAAGAGTGATGGCTGGGCTGCTAAGTGGCATCAGAGGAGACTTCACATGCTGTAAGGATATATTTGGGTGCTATAAGCCTGCAAGGGCAGGGCTGTGTCTTTTCTCACTGTTTGTTCCCCAGCACCTAGAACCCTGCATGCCTGTAACAGGCCCTCAATAAAAGCTTTGTGAATAAACAAATGAATTGAGAACACATGAATGATTGAGCTTCCTCTCTAATCACCAGCTGCTTCATTAAATGTAACCCCTGAGCTGCCAGGAATGAAGCCTCTGCTGGTTCCTGTAATAACCGTTTAGGGTCAAGAAAGGCAGAGAAGGGGCAAAACTAGGCAGGGAGAGCATTTTTCTGGACTGTGTCCTCTAAAAACAGAGCAGAAAGGAAAAGAAGAAATGTACAAAGGGGAGAATATTTAGAAGTATACCCCTTACCTCCCCAGGAGCAAGACCAGAAATAAAGCAGACAGAGATGTAGAGTAGCCAAAGCTCAAGCAGGAGAGCTGAGGCCTTCCTCTCAGAGGAAAAGGAGCCTGGGCCCTCAGTGGGTACCATCACTAGAGTACCACAGGCACCACGCTCAGGATTTTTGGTAACAACTGTGCTGGCTTAGTCACTTTTATTGTGCTAAAGAGAGCCTACTGCCCATGCTGCATCCCCCACTGCCTCCCTGCCATGTGACCCTTACTCCTTCATGAGGTCACCCCTGGATGTGAACTTGATTTACTGAGTTGTGGGATTTTTGAGTGATTTTAATGTCTGTGTATATATGTGATCTGTTACCTACAATGACCATGTAGCTCTTTCTTTCATAACTGCTATAATTAACTTCTCTCTCTATGAAGCCTAAATCTTCCTCCCTGTCACTGTCCTCTGTTGGGCCTGGCTCAGCCTGTTTCTCTGTCCTGTACCCAGTTACCAGCTGCCAGGTCAAAGATCCCCCAGTTCCTTCGGTGGCCCCTCCCAGGACCCTGCATACAGATTACCCTCCTCCAAACACTGTGTCTTCGGGTGTGGGGTCAGATCATGCACAGTCTCCCAGGAGATATCCAAGAGACCTGCCCTTGGTGGCCTTCTGTCACCTAGCTCAAGTGACAGTATGTCCCTGACTGATCAACAGCACAGCATTTCCAGCCACCTGCAGTTTGGCAGTTAAGGACCACAGGCTGGCTAACGCATCACATCTAGCTTGTCCAGGGGCTCCAGGCCCAGAGGGGTCCACTGGAGCCTGGGGCCTCTCTGGGGCCAGAGCTCACCTTCTGAGCCTTTAGCTCCTTGGTGAGCATCAGAACCTGCTGCTCCAAGGCCAGCACTTTCTCCTGGGCGGTTCGGTTCCGTGTGAGTCCTTCGGTGAAGAGCGGGAAGGTGTTGCTCTGGCGCTTGGCTTTCTGAATGAGATTGGCGGTCAGAGAGGACTTGGGTGTAGGCTTTGGAGAATCCGCTGGATCTTTTCCTGCTCAAGAGGAGGAACACAGAGGTTGTGATCAGCGGCTTCAGCAGTTCTCAAACTTGGGCTTGCTGCAGAAGCACCTGGAAGGCTTGGTAAAATGCAGATTGGGGGGACTTCCCTGGTGGCGCAGTGGTTAAGAATCTGCCTGCCAATGCAGGGGACACAGGTTCGAGTCCTGGTCCAGGAAGATCCCACATGCCACGGAGCAACTAAGCCCGTGCGCCACAACTACTGAGCCTGAGTGCCACAACTACCAAAGCCCACACACCTAGAGCCCATGCTCCGCAACAAGAGAAGCCACCGCAATGAGAAGCCCTCGCACCGCAATGAAGAGCAGTCCCTGTTCGCCGCAATTAGAGAAAGCCCGTGTGCAGCAATGAAGACCCAATGCAGCCAAAAATAAAATAAATAAATAAATACATAAATTTATTTAAAAAAATATTTTTAAAAAGTGCAGTTTGGGGACCCTACTCTCAGAGCTTTCCATTCCATAGGCCTGGGGCGCAGCTTGAGAATTTGTATTTTTAAATGTTCCTAGGTGATGCTGATACAGCTTGTGCAGGGATCATACTCTGAGAACCACTGGACTATATAAACACTGTTTACACTGTGCCGGGTCATCCAGCCCATCCTCTACCCTCTGTTCCCTATTCTCTCTGTTCCCTACTCTCCAATCTCAACCTGCAAGGGTTACCTCCTACTGCCCCGCTAGTGTTTGCCAGGTGGCCATCTCCTCAGGCATGGGCCCAGGCAGGATGTATATTTTCTTATTTCGGGATCTCACCTCCAGGCTCTGGGCAATTTTCAAAGCACACAGATCTGTCCATTGATAGGAGCACAAAATATCTGTACTCTGCATTCTTGCCCCAGCAAGTAATGTAAACTCTCATTTGATTCTAATTACAAGCTAAATTAGGAGACATATCTCCCACAGCTGAATGTCTCAAGGCTGTATCCTTTTATTTCCAGTAGAGCCTGGGTCAGCAACCAATGGCCCACAGGCCAAATCCAGCGGCCTGCTTTTGTAAATAAAGTTTTATTGGAATATAGCCATGCCCATTTATTTGTGCATTGTCTGTACTGCTTTCACTCCACAAAGGCAGAGTTGAGTACTTGCAACAGAGACTGTATGGCTCACAATGACTCAAATATTTACTGTCTGGCCCTTTACAGAAAATGTTTGCTGACCGGTGCTAAATTTTCTTTCTTTCATTTTTAAAAAAAAATTTATTTATTTATTTATTTATTTTTGGCTGCGTTGGGTCTTCGTTGCTGCGCATGGGCTTTCTCCAGTTGTGGCGAGCGGTGGCTACTCTTCGTCGTGGTGCACGGGCTTCTCATTGCGGTGGCTTCTCTTGTTGCGGAGCACAGGTTCTCGGCACGCAGGCTTCAGTAGTTGTGGCATGCGGGCTCAGTAGTTGTGGCTCGTGGGCTCTAGAGCACAGGCTCAGTAATTGTGGCGCACGGGCTTAGCTGATCCACGGCATGTGGGATGTTCCCGGACCAGGGCTCGAACCGTGTCCCCTGTATTGGCAGGTGGATTCTTAACCACTGCGCCACCAGGGAAGTCCCTAAATTTTATTCTTAAATCCAATGTTAGAGAATCACTCACCCAGACCGCCTTGTCCTGCCCTACCCTGAGCCTGTGCTTTAGGGCTCTGCCATCAGCCTGCATCAAGGGACATGTAATGGCCTGATTATATGGTCAAGAGACTCTGAGAATTTTGATCACAGGGCACATACACATTATGTCTGTTATGAGGCCCCAACATAAATTCTTCTCAGCTCTCAGGGCCAGCTTTGCTTCTTTCAAGAAAATATGTGTTTATAGTCTTATGGACACTGGAAGTAACCTAACCACTTGCATTTCCCTCTTTGCCTTGGCTGCTGAGAAGCTCAGAGCCACATTTGCTGCCCACCTTTGGTACACCGCAGGATTTTTTCTTGAGCCTATCTAAATTTCCTAACTCAAATTACTCATTTATCTTCCCCCTGATATACATTGTAGTAAGTCATACCCAGTTCTTTTGGGACTATGATGTTAAAAATAAGGATGTGGGGTTTCCTTGGTGGCGCAGTGGTTGAGAGTCCGCCTGCCGATGCAGGGGACACGGGTTCGTGCCCTGGTCTGGGAAGATCCCACATGCTGCAGAGCGGCTGGGCCCGTGAGCCATGGCTGCTGAGCCTGCGCGTCCGGAGCCTGTGCTCCGCAACAGGAGAGGCCACGACAGTGAGAGGCCTGCGTACCGGGTGGTGGGGGGACAGGCAGGGCTTGCAGGACAAGCTGAATGACTTAGCAACTTTATTCTGGGGACCAGGCCAACAGCCAACCAAATAGTCTTGAGCAGATAAAAAACTACTCTAGTAGGTGACAGGAACCAGAAACTCCTTGGCCCTGTTGAGTACAAGAACAGAACGGTCTTGTTCCAGGCTTAAAAGAAATCTGGTCGAGCCAGGTACGAAGCAGCCTGCATAGTCAGAGGAATGCAATGCTTCTTTTTCTTTCCTGCCACGGGATCTAAGAGAGCAGGGAGGCTCCCTGGAGCCCTGCAGGCTACTGTCCACCAACCCTGAGGGCAGGCAGGGTAGAATCACTGTGCCCATCCTATAGTTGGGAAAAACAGAGGCCTAAGACAGTGGTTTTCAATCAGCGCCCTAGGATTTCATGGGATCGCCTCAAGGGCTGGCTGGGAAGGGAAGAGGGTGGGGCGGGAGGGGCTGAGGGGGAGCCTGGACTCCCAACCCTGCCTCAACTCTGCTTTTATTTGCTTTGTGTATCAGATTTTGTTTATGGGGACAGGTTTCATGGCAATAAAGAGGTTGTTTGCAAAGTCACTGACTCAGAAAAGAGGCTTCAGGCAGGAATATGGGGCCAGACTGTTTGGTCTGAATCCTATTCTGTTACTCACTGTGCAGCTGTGAGCGAGTCACTCCTCACATCCGTTCCCAGTTCCCTCAGTTAATAAATGAGGAGAACAGTATTTACCGCTCAGGTTGTTGTAAAGACTAAACAGGTTAATGCACGTAAAGCGCTTTGTGCATGTGCATGAAACTTGAAAAGATTCTGCTGAGTAAAAGACACCAATCACATAGGACTACATATTGTAGATTCCATTTATATGCAATGTCCAGAACAGGCAAATCTATAGAGGCAGAAAGTAGATTAGTGGTTGCCTAGAGCTGGAGGGAGGTGGAGACTGGGACTGATGGCTGAGGGGTATGGGGTTTCTTCTGGGGGTAATAAAAATGTTTTAAATTTGATTATGGTGATGGTTGCACAACTCTGTGAAGATACTGAAAGCCACTGAATTATATGTTTCAAAGGAGTGAATTGTATGGTATGTGAATTATATCAGAATGAAACTGTTACCAAAAAAAAAAAAAAAAAATATGAGGGACAGAGTTATAGGGGTCAGAAAGCTAATTAGGAAAGAGTTGAGAGAAGGAAAACTTTTCCAAAAAAAAAAAAAAAAAAAAAGGCTTAGGGTAGCCCTGGCACAAAGTACCTACTACATGTAAGTTCTATTATTATTATTGATTAGATACAGTACTGATCTTCTCTTGGGCTATTCATCGTGATCTGTGGGGCTTCATCAGGCACTGCTCCAAAGCGGTGCTTTTTCTAGAGTAATTTCTACACAGCCCAGGGGTCCTCTCTACCATAAGACCCCTCAGTGCTGCCTTAGCCAGTTTTCTCCCAACTGTTTCTACATAGTTAAAACATGTTTTAAGGGCATTTATGCTAATTTCAAAGATGCCAAACACCCCTGATGGTATGGGTCCTAATATTTTGTAAAAGAAATAAAGTGCCATGTCACAGAGGGGATGAATACCTTGAGGTCATTTGTTCTGCTTCTTCAGGTAGATCTGATTTTAATCATCCCAGAAAAGGATTTTTATATCCTTTCCTTATAAATTAAAAAAAAAAAGGAAGAAAGAAAAAGCAACAGATATTTTTCCTTATTACTTCAAGAATCATTGCTTGGTATTTCAGTTTGGGAAGATGAAAAGCGTTCTGGAAATGGATGGTAGTGATGGTTACACAAGAACGTGAATGTACCTAATGCCTCTGAATTATACACTTAAAATTGGTTAAAGTGGTAAATTTTGTTATGTATTTTTACCACAAGTTAAAAAAAAAAAAAAGAAAAGGAAAGAAAGAAAGAAAGGAGGGAGGGAGGGAGGGAGGAAGGAAAGAAAGAAAGAGAGAAAGAAAGAAAGAATGAATCATTACTACCAGACCCATAGAAGCCCAGATGGAGTGACCTGGAGAGTTGCATCTTTGACACACAAAAGCATGGATGTTTGTTTACGGGGAGGAGAGAGGGCACCCACTTAATCTCTGAAGGCAGCTCAGACCCAGGCAGAGGCTCACCTGGGGCGCTGAGGTCAGGAGGCGAGGGCTGCTCCTCCCTCTGAGGCTCCTCGCTCAGTGGAGAATCTTCTCCTGAGGGTCTGTGGCCTGTTCCTTGGGTCTGCTTGTTGCCCCGGATGTTGTACATTGTGTTTCTGAAAGGAAAATAGAGGATCATGGGGCTGACAGCCCTGCTATCTTGCCCACTACCCTTCCCGCTGCCACTGCTGGCGCTCAGGACGCATCTCCACCCCAGTCATGACTTGATCAGTCTGCCTGACTGCAGGCACCCTGAAGGAGGCAACCCATCTGAGCCTCTCCCATCACCCTTACCCTTCTCCTTTCCATTTTTCATCATGTGTATCACCTTCGATACGCAGTATTCCTTGTAAACAATACAAGCTTGACTCCTCTGCCTCCAACCCCACTGCTGGAATATAAGCTCCATGAGGGCAGGGGCATTTGTCTGCTTTATTCACTGAAATGGATTTGCCAAACTAACTTTCCCGAAACCTTCACCTGGTCTTATAACCACCTGGCTTAAAAATCACCAGTGGCTCCCTACTTCTGCTGAGAAAAGTTCCAAACACCTCCTGGCCTCTTACTCCCCTTGCTTTCTTTCCCTGCTCAGACCTGTTCTCTCTGTAGCCTTCACTGATCACCTCACAGCCTCCAAGGAGCTTACTGCACTTCATGCATGGGTCACTCTTTGACCAAGTACTTGTCTAGACTGAGTAGTGGTGTCTTTTCTTCAAGAACTGGGCACTAACCTACCTGCATGCCTACTGGCACCTGGCACTGGGTCACATGTGCCCAGAGTACAGACTCAATAGATGTTTGTTTTGCAGGAAGGAACTAGGTAGCACCAAAGGCTGGCCTGGCACCACAGGCCACAGAGAAGTTCATGAGTTGGATGAAAAGGCAGTTCAACTGAGTTTGTTTTCCCTTTGCAAAGGTATAAAAGTCGACATATTACAAAACTAATAACAAGGAAGAAAAAATGACTAAAGAGTTCACTAGGTCAGTGTTTTTCAAACACAGGATGTGCAGGATGTGAGCCATTGGTAGACTGTAAAATCAGTTTAGTATCATGACCAGCATTAAAAAAAAATGGGATGGAAAATATCAGAATGTGCCCCACTTAGAAAGGATTAAAATTTTGTGAATTACATATATGTGTATTGAGCCATATAATAAGATGTATTTCTTACTGGTCAACAGTTTGAAAAACACTGCAGGAGGAGGTCAATTATCTAAAGGGCAGCAATAGCGTGGCCAGAAAACAAAAGGCTGAAAAAGCTGAAAAAGTCTGTAGACTTGTGATGGAGTCCTGGCTTTGCTCTATCATCCCTCCATGCGATGTATACGTCTAGAAATATGGTGGACAAAATATCTGAAATAGCCTTGTTCCACAAACACCTAGATGCTAGATAAATGCAAAACATATTTCAAAAATATTTAGCTGAATTCTCAGAAAAGGAAGGGAAAATTCCTAGGGACTAAACACAAAAAAGGAGTTGAAACTCAAGTCGGAAGTAAAGAGGAAGATGCATATATAGATTAAATTACTTTTCAACAAATATTTACCCCTTCCCCTCCACCTCCACAGGAGCAGAGTACGTCCCGCTCCTCCTTTTGATTTTGGGCACAGCCATGTGATTTGTTTTGGCCAAAGGGATGTTGGCAGATATAATGTAAATATAGGCTTAAAATGTGCTTGCATGTAGGGCTTGACCTCTTGAAGAACATGCCTCATAGCTGCTGGTCCATGAAACGTGAGAAATATGTGGAGGAAACCTAGATCTTCCCAACGGCTTGGAGCCAAGACCAGGTGAACCTAGGCTGTATCACGTGAACCCAGATGTGCAGGAAATGAATGTTTATTATTATATGACACTGAATTTTGAAGTGTTTGTTTGCAGCATTATTATTGTGAAAGTTGGCTAGGACATGAGTTTGTCCAGGGATCAACTGCTTTTTTTGAATTGAGATATAACTGACATGTAACATTATATTAGTTTCAAGTGTACAACATATTGATTTAATACATATACTTATTGCAAAAGGATCACCCCAGTAAGTCTAGCTAACACCTATCACCACCCATAGTTACATTTATTTTTTCTTGTGATCAGAAATAAACTGTTGATACCAGAAACCTAGAGCCTTGGTTGCAAAGGAGGAAAGAAAACAAGGTTTTGGACCCATGCAAAGTATGAAGTTAAAACTGAAATTCTTACATAAAGCTGAGATTCATGAAGGTCCATGCCCTCTGTGAAGTTAGAAAAAGAAGCCTGCTGGCAAAATTAATATAAGGAGAGTCTAGGTGAAGGCTCTGGGTGTTCAAAACATTACCTTTGTGTGGTTTTGGTTATCAGGATAATATTGGCCTTATAGAATGAATTGGGAAATGCTCTTTCCCCTTTTTTTTGGGGGGGTGGTAGTACAGTTTGCGAAGAATTGTTATTAATTCTTTAATGTTTGGTAGACTTCACCAGTGAAGTTATCTGGTCCTAGGTTTTTGTGTGTGTGCATGTGTGTGTGTAGGTGGGGTGGGGTGTAATTTTTTGATAACTAATTCAATCTCTTTACTTGCTACAGGTCTATTTAGATTTTCTATTTCTTCTTGAGTCAGTTTCAGTAATCTGTCTTTCTAGGAATTTGTCTATTTCATCTAAGTTATCTAATTTATTAGCGTATAATTGTTCATGGTATTCCCTTATAAACCTTTTTATTTCTGTAAGGTTGGTAGTAACGTCCCCTCTCTTGTTCCTTATTTTAGTCACTTGAGTCTGCTTTCTTTTCCTGGTCTTTCTAGATAAATGTTTGTCACCTTTGTTAATCTTTTCAAAGAACTATCATTTGATCTTAAGCTTGTTTTTAAAACAAAATGCAGTTTTTTGGTATAGTTGGGTCTCGAATAGGAAAAGAGTGAGAGTGTACTTCAATGGAGAGTACAGATGACTGATGTAAGGTAAAATTAATCAATTAAATTTAGCACAGAGAAGAAATTAGAACTCAGCCCTCCTAACACCTGACCCTGAATAAGGAGCCTTGACTCCCTGGGCTAGTCATTTCCTCTTCTTAGTTCTTACTTTACTCATCTAAAAATAAAAGGGTGGTGGTCATATTAATATGAATGATGACCATGAGAGGCACTATTTACTGAGTATCACTCTGTGCTGCATCTTGTGCTGAGCCCCATTACATGGATCTCACACACCACAGGCCACATGATTTGGCAAGGACCCTGGGGCACATCCCTACGGCCAGGGGCACTGGCTGGGTGGGGGTGACCATCATTGTTGCCCATACTTCCCCTTGTCCAGGGGCTGCAGCCTCCCCAATATGTCCAGGGCCTCACAAGCAGTCACCCCTGGGGTGTGGGAAGGCATATAAACCCCAACTTCAGGGCAGCAAAGATCATTCTAAGCCCTAGCACATGTCTCCTCTGAGGATGGGCAGCTCACTAACTACTGTCACAGCCCAGGTGGCCATTACCCAGCCAAACTACTATGCTTGGAAGAGGCATCTCCATTTCATAAATGTATTGACTTTGCTTGGAGCAGTTCATGGATCATTTTCTGTGTAGGTTTAGCTCTAGGTCTGAAAGGCCTGGTCAGCATGGGAGTAGTGGTCACAGGACTTTCTGGAAGGATAGATAACCTTGGGCAGGACGTTTATCCTCTCTGAGCCTGGATTTTTCCCATCTGCAATGGGATGAGGAACATATCCACAACAAACAATGACTGGGCCCTTGCATGGGCCAGGTCTAAGATAAACCCTAGGAATTCAACTCATCTAATCTTCACCCACATGCACTTAACTCTTTTACTCCTCACAACAGCCCAATGAAGTAAGCACTATTATAACCTCCACTGCACAGTGAGAACTTTGATTTGGAAAGGATAGGTAACCAAAGCCACAGAACGAGTAAATGGTGGGGCTGAGCAATAGACTTGGATGTCTAATCCATGGTCTGAGAACTTAACCATTAGATACCACTTCACAGGTTTGTCCAGACATCTTGCGAGTGTAAAGCACCTAGCACAGTGTCCTTCCTTGAGTATGACCTGGGCTCATGGCAGACCCAAGAGCAAGCACCAAGACCCGCCAGGGAAAGGGGGTGCAGGAGACAAGGGCAACCCTGGTCTTTCTGGGGCTGTCAGCAGCCAGGGCACTTGGAAAACCGTCTCACATTTTCTGTGGTTTATGACACGCAACTGACTGATCCTCGGAAACTTCCTTCCTTTCTTGGTCTCTGTAGGTTCTTGGTTCTGCTTCTGTTGTTGGGTGGCCGTCATTAGGCACCTGGCTTAATCTTGGTGAGACTGCCCTGGACACACACTGGCTGGGTGGCTGGGCTTCTCAGGTCCCCTGTCCCCACAGCAGGCTCCCCATGTACCCAGTCCCCTCCAGCTCCTCCCAAGGGAAGATCCCCTGCAGGGCGCCGTCCTTGTCCTCTCACCCTGGGGCGCTCAACCAGGTCCCATATCCCCCAAGTCTCTCTCTCCGGCTCAGCTCTCTCTCCTGAGTTCTAGGCCTTTCCATCCAAATGTCTGTGGGGTAGTTCCATCTCTAGCCAGTAGACCCTAAAGGACACTCATCATATTTTCCCTAAAACCTGCTTCTCTCCCGAGAACGGCATCACTCCCCTGCTAGTTACCCAAGCAAATTCAAACACCGAGGCCGACAGAGAGAAATGCTTCGCTTGAGTCACACGAGGCAGGGTCTCTAATCTAAGTTCAGGGAACAATCTATTCTGCTTTCTAAGAGGTCCCAGTTTGTCTGAAGTCCACACAGAAAAGAACCACCCAAACAGGATCAGTGTTAGGTACAGTCTGAATTCCCAAAAGCTTCCATCCCTTCAATTAGAGCAACAATTATAGCAGCAGAATAGTATTTAAGTGCTTACTGATCCCCAAGCACAGTTCTAAAGCAGCTTACATGTATTAACCCATTTATAACCCCCCTGCCCCACCCCAAACACACACACACTAATCTTGTAAGGCAAATACTGTTGTATTTACATGTACGAATAATTTAAGTGAAGCACAGAGAACTCAAACAACTTGCCAAGGGCAGAACAGCCCATGACTGGTGGAGCCAGGATACAAATGCAGGCAGTTTGGCCCCAAAGCTCAGGCCATAGTGCTATCTTCTTATGAACTACTTAAAACAAAGCCTGCCAGTGGGAAATATAAATTGTATATATCACACATTATTAGATGAAAAAGAAGCTAAGATGTAATCGACGTACAGTAAATTACACATGTGAAAAGTGAATAATTTGATGCATTTGACATACGTAGACATTTGTGAAGCCACCACTCCATTACATTGAATATGATCTCAATTATGCATATATGTATATAGAAAATGTGAGGAAAGTGATGCTAAGAACGCTTGTCTGGGTGAAAGGACTATGGGTAATTTTAAATTTATACCTTTCTAGATGTTTCTAACTTCCTACAAAGAATGTGTACTACTTTAAAAATCAGAACAAATGTAGTATTTTAAAGTAATGATGTAATGAATTGAAAATAAAGCCCCTAACCCCCAACCCAAGTCCACCTCCCTGCAGGGGAGTCACACCAGATTACTGTAAGCTCCAAAGAAGGTGCTGTCTGCAGCCTGGCAGGCCCCTCAGCTCCACCGCACTTACTGTATTTCAGTTCCCAGGTGCTTGAGGGAGATATTCTGAAGGGCCAAGGGCATAGCAGGGACCGGCTGCAAGGCAGCTGCCATGCCCACAAGGCCAGTGGGCGTTTTCACAGGACACAGGAACTCCTCTAGCTCCGCCTCCTCTTGCTCTGGGGAACAAAGAAAAGGAAAATCATTCACGCTGGGGCTGGGGTTGGGTCACTGCACTTAGAAAGACTAGACAGGATGGAGACTGGAGAGGTGGGGCAGCCGTCTCCAGACAGCTAATCCAGGGCCTGCCAGCTTGCTCAGGGCTCCAGGTAAGTCTTTCTGGGGAAGGTTTCACAGGGGCCCTGGGTCCAGGAGGGTGAAGGCTTGCTGCGGGACGAGAAGGGCTTCAGAGGAGAAGCCTACACCACAGCTTCCTGTGTCTCCCTGCAGTGTCCTCAGGAGACTGGCACCTGGTCATTGTGGCGCAACCATGCCCACAGCAGGGGCTGGCCCACAAGAGGCCCGCTGAGTGTGCTGAACCAAAGCCATTCTTCAGATAACCTGGTTCTTCTGATTTCCGGACACTCAGGAATTCTGTCTTTGGGAGGGTTTCTTGTTGCTTCTAGACTGAGGCGGATCTGGCAACTGTGTCAGCTCAGGCTGCAGTTTCCCGCACAGCCAGGGCTGTTGGCTCTCCCGCAGATGGGAGTGGAGGGTGAGTAGAAGTGCAGAAGCAAAAGCAAACAAACCCTTCCCCAAAGAAAGTCCTTACAAGCATAAAACACCCAGAAGGTTCTCTCGGAAAATTACAGATGAGCATCATAAACCATAAAAAGGAGCATTTACTATGACAGTAACAGTGTGCAGGTACACATATAATAATCATATTATTAGGACAGTTCTCACACACTGAACACTCACTATGTACCCGGCATTTTGCTCAGGGCTTTACATTCCTTTCCTCATTAATGATAAAATTCAATGTATTCGCTCACACATTCACTCAACAAATATCCAATGTGCCTGGTAGAGTACCAGATACTTGGGACACAGGTGACAAAGACATGGCCCCCACCCTTGAGGGCTAGGGGGCAGAGACTGACAAGGACGCTGTGATTAGAACACAATGTAACCATCAGCAAAAAGTGTTGAGGGCTCACATAGAGTCCAGCAGGCAAAGTCCCGGAAGGCTTCCAAGAGGAGGCTGGCAAAAGGAGGAGGTGGCAGTGGAGCTTGGCCATAGAGAGTAAGCAGGAATTCACCAGGCAGAGAAGAGAGGGCAGGGACGCCTCTGGTGCTGCTGAAGTGCACAGCATGAGGCGGGCACTGGGGGAGCAGGCAGAGGTGAGACGAGGAAGGATGAGGCCTGAGTCTGGTGCTAAAAAGCTGGGGCTGGGCCTGGGACATGGAGGGCGGCCACGGAAGCAGGGTGGGGCTCAGGCGCTCATTTGAGAAAGCTGGCTCGGGTTACAGTGAAGAGGTTGGGTCTGAGGTGGGACACGGGGACACTGGAGAGGAGACTGCTGTGGTTTTCTAGCTAAGAGTTGAGGCCTGACCCAAGGCAATAGCAGTGAGGGCCTAGATCTGACGTGTAGGCCAGAGGGTAGACATGGCCAGCCCAGGTGACTGGACTGGCTATCTGAGATCCAGGAAGGGGCAACTAGGTAAATGAAGCCCACTTACTGAGGGAAGGAAAAGTGGGGAGAAGGGTAAGGGCAGATGAGCTCAGTTTGTAAAGCATCCGAGTACCAGGGTCTAGGAGGTGTCCGGCCACAGGTCCTGCCCTCGCCCATTGGGCTTCCCTGTCAACTGAGGGTGAGGCATGTTAGACACACTGCAGCTAGGTGGGTGGTCTGTCTCAACTGTGAAACCTGCTGGTCACAGTGCTGGCTGCAGCATGGGGGTAGGAGGGTATGAGCTCCCGGACTCCTCCATGCTGGGATGTTTTAGGATTTGGGATTACGTGGGCCACCTGGTGGGGGTGAAGCTTCTGCCCACAGCAACACTGGGGATAAGATCACGGATCTACTCAACTCACAGCACAAAAGCATTTATGTAAGAAGCAACAATAACAACTGCATTTTCTCATTAACCCTTCCTCACAGCAACTCTGTGAAAGTTTCATTTCTTGAGATCTTTCCGTAATTGTCATCATCATAATAGTAACTGACATCTACTGAGCTCTGACAATGTGCAGGCATTGTTCCAACCCTTTAAGGTGTAAGGATTCATTTAATCCTCATAATAACCCTAAGGAGTAGGTATTCTTTATTAACCTCATTTTACAGGGAAGGAAACTGAAGCTCAGAAAGGTTAAGCAACTTGCCTAAGACTGCACAGGATTAGGATCTGAGCCCAGCCAGCCTGGCCTCAGAGCCCATATTCTTGCCCTTGATGCTATACTGTTGCCCTAGCTCATCCTGAGTCACATCCCTGGCTCTCCGCTTCTTTAGCAGAGGGGTCCTCCCACTCACTCCCAAAAGGAGGGTAAAGGCTTGGTCACCAAGAACCCTGGGTGTGTGGGCAGGAGGCAAGCCCATTAGGTACCTAGCTCGAGGCGCAGGGCGGGCCCATTCCCAGCCAGGGCAGCATCAGGGACGGCGGGAGGTGCAGGCGGGCTGTTGTGGAACTCCCAGCGCTTCATCTGCAGCTGCTGCAGCCAGTATAGCATTGCTTGCTTGGTGGCGGCCTGAGAAGCACAAGGGTTAGTTGGCAAGGCCCTGTGCCTGCATGGTGGCACTGGGTGTGGGACGCAGGAAGGTCATGGGAGGCTTGGCAACTCCCTCCTTCCCAGAAAAAAAAAAAATTGTCACTGCGGGTGACACCTCTGAAACACCACATGCTTCTTGGCAATAGAATATAATTGGGCTCTGATCTCCCACTCAGAGGTTCCTTAACCTTTCTGGGCCTCAGTTTTCTCATCTGTCCTATGGTGATGATAACACTCATTTCATAGGGTGGTTATGAGGGTGAAATGAAGTAAGGAAAGTAAAGTATCCAGCATAGTTCCTGACATGCAGTAGGTGCTCAAAATGTGCTCACTGGATAAAAGAATTTGGAGGTGTTAAGAGAGAGCTTTGAAATTCTGACCTGGCTGGGGCCCTAGTAGCATCATTACCTCCCTGTGTGACATCTCAGTGTCCTAGCTGACTTTGTGGAATGGGGAGAATCTCTCCTGCTTTGGGGATGATACGATTGGGGACTGGAAAGCCATATGCACACAACATTGTGGCACCCTCCAGGCAGCCCACATGAGGTATGGTTGATGCTGGTCATTAGTCTCCCAGCACTGGATGGTCCACATACCTACTCTCACATCCATTATGTTGCCGGATCCTCCACCAGGGAGGCAGGGCGGGAGTGATCGGCCCCCTCCATAGATGGAGAAACTAAGGCTTTGAGGTCGCCCAGGCAGGTGGTGGCAGAGCTGGTCCCAGAACCCGGGTCTCCCACTTCTAGACCAGAGATTTGTTGTCATTTACAGCCGGGAGATTGTGACTTACATAGAGAAAGTCTAGGATCAGAAGCTGGGCAGGCGCTGGGAGTGGATGGTGAGCCTCACAGAGCTGCCCACAATCAAGGCCATGCGAGAACATCAGCAGGCAACCAGGGCAAGCCCCCTTCTCAAGAGGACCACGGTGAGGTGTGCACAAGGCTAGGGGGCTCCCTGAAAGTGGCCCTCGGCCTGTCATGGAGATATCAAATCAGATAAAATGATGCCCACCATTCTTCTCTTTCTATATACTTTCCCCGAGAGAACTCAGCCCCTCTCAGGGCTTCACCATGACCTTGTGCTGACAAGCTCCCGCCCATACCCGAACAACCCATTTTATTAATTCACTGGACAGGTGTATATTGAGCATCTACTATACGTGTCAGGGACTGTGGAAGGCACTGGTGAGCCCACACACACGGCCCTATCCTCTTGGAACTTAAGAGTCTACTGAGGGGGACATATAACTGTATATCCTGCGGTTTCCTCATCCTGGGTTACCTGCTGTCAGTGACTGCCCCAACCAGGCAGTCAGCCAGTTACACAAGCCACCCCTGACCCCTCCCTCACATCCTTAGCCGCCCCCATTTGTCTCCCTCCCCACTGCTACAGCTCTAGCTCGGCCGCCATTCTCTCCTGACCACTTCCTGACGGACTCCCGAACCACAGCCTTGCCTTCTCCTAACTTGTTCTCTACCCAAAAGCCAGACTGACCTTTCTCAACTTTCTCATCTCACAGTGCTTCCTTGCTTAAGGCTCTGACAATTTCCCACAGCCCAAAAGACCAAGTCCAAGCTCCCTGGCCTGACAAATGCCCTGCCCTCAGGCCTCTGCTCTTCCACTCCATCTTGTGGGCCCCTCTATACCCCAGGCTTCTGGGATTTGCCTGGACATTCCAGGCTGTACCATGTTTCCTATGTTTACTCATGGGGCTCTCTTGGCCTGGAATATCCTTCTCCCTCTTGTCTGCTTGTAGAAAACCGATTTTCTCTTTCAAGCGTCAAGGTGTGGTCGCCCCCTTCCCACCCCACCCCCACTCTGGCCCATGAGGCCCTCTCTGGATAGCCCCACCTACTCAGTGGAACAGACCTTTCCTGTCACGGCACCTTTCTGGTATAGACTTATCATACTGTCCCTACAGAACATTTTACTGCACATGCCAGTCTCCCTGTCCGTCTCTCACAAGACCGTAAGTGGTTTGAGCCCCAGGGGGCAGGTCTAATTTTGCGCCACACCCCAGCGCCTAGCACAGTGCCAGGCACACACACGGATCAATGGAATAATAAAAGGCACGTGTTAGCGACCCTGTAGACAGCATTCAATGTGTGGGAGCAGACACATGACCCATAAGCCACGTAACCCTAAAATGCCTGCCCTCCTGGCCTGAAATTCCTAATTTGCATTATTTTTGCTGACCCCCCCACACCCCCCAGCCTGGTCACTAGCCTGGCCCACACAGTAAAGTGGAACTAAAGCTGTGGGCTATATACAGGGGGCTCAAGAGATGCCCAGTTGGCTGCAAGTAGGGGTGGAGGTGTGGGAAGACAGGGTGGGGGTCAGGGAGGTGGCAGTCTTCTGGCACACTTTCCTCTGCTGAGTGTGAATTCCAGAACTCTTAGCCCACATCTGTCTTTCCAGTTAAGTTCTAGGGCACTTCCTCTTGACATGACATGAACTTTCTGACCTTGGATCTATCACTATGTGTGTTCATTCAACAAATATTTATTGAGGACCCACTAGGTGCCAGGCCGTATTCTAGGCACTGAGATTAATTCAGCAACTTGTAGGTGCCTGTGATGTGCCAGGTGCTTACACACCCTGTTATAAATCTCACAAACTATCTAGGTACTAAGAGGTTAACTTGCCCAGAGTCACACAGCTAGTAAGTAGCTGAGGTAGAATTTGAATCCAAGCCTGTCTGATTTCAAAGCTTGACTATACTTCAGCCCCAAGTAAGAAAGTTAAGGGAACAGCATTGTTAGCCACATCTAAAAGTTTTGACACAGTACTGAGAGGTAGAAAAGCTATGGGATTCCAAGTGTGGGCTACACCACTTTTTAGTTGTGTGACCTCGGACCAGTCACTTCATCTCTTTGTGACTCAGTTTCTTGATCCGTAATATGGGTCCATCATCCCGGCCTTTGTTGTGGGAACCCAGTGAGGAAGTGGGTGTGAATGTACTTTGGAAAGTAAAAAACCCTGGACACCCAGGGTTCACTGGGCTGATCAGGGTCGGTGATTATCGTAAGTTTACTGTGACCACCCACCTGCGCCCTGCTGTGCCCTGGGATCTCATCCCGGCTGAAAAGGAAAAAACTGCTCCATTTACCTTCAAGGTAATAATCCGGCTGGGAGTCTTGATTTCGAAAGTCCCCTCCTCGGCGTCCGCCCTGCAGTCAAAGACTGCACTGGAGAGGTCGATACTGTCCAAGGGATTAGCATCCTGCGCAGTCCGCGAATAATACAGGTGGCATTTCCTCTCGTCGTAGAAGAACCAACGGGATTTCCAGCCCCGGATGGGCCCTTTGCCGCCAAACTTACTTAAATATCCACAGATTTTCTTGGGGGCCGTCTCCAGGGGCCGGGCGCAGCCTTCCGACTCCTTGGGAGGCAACACTTCGGGGTCCCTGGCCAAGCCGGCAGGCTCTTCGGACCCGGGGACGGGGGAACTGGACTCCGCGGGTTCCTCCTGGGTGCTCTCCATCGTCGAGGGACTGGAGGTCTGCGGCCCAACTCCGGTCTAAACTCGGAAACTCAGGTGATACCTTCCAAGAGGGAGCTTTCCGGACATGGGCGGAGCCAGTGGTGACCCGCCCCTAGGAGACGACGGAGGGACGCGGCTGGCTGCGGTGTGTGCGCCTCCTTGATGGAAAGCCCAGTAGGGGCTGCTGGCCACGCCCATCTAAACCTCTCTGCCGCCAGGACACGCCCCCTGCCGGCTCCTCCCACCCCGCCTTCTTCCGGCTTTTCCTCCGTGCCTATCCGCCATCTTTACGGGGGGCAGCTTCGGGCGTGAGGCGGTCTTCGGGTTGAAGGCGTGGTGACCCTGAGCTAGGTTAACCGGCGAAAGGGAAGCTGGAAGAGACGCCGGTCCCCGACTACGCTGCTCTGGTAACTCGCGTAATGACGTGGATGGGTGGTCTCTTCTCGCGCCTTATGGGCCTCCCGCCTTTTTTCCCTAGGTGCCGCTCGGGTTACCGTCGGACGGCGGACTGCGCGGCCATTAGTTGAAAGGGACGCCCGGCTCGGTGACGCCACTTCCGGTGCCGCTCAAAGCGCGCGTGGATTGTGGGCGCTGCTAGGGGCTTATTATCCGCGGGGCTAATTTAGCAGCCCCGTGACTCAGCTCTGACCGCGGCGGCTTCACCTCCCTCGGTCCCAGCTCCCACTCGCCTCCTTCCCTGACTGCTCGCGTTACATGGGGTGCCCGGGCCCGGCTGCTGCCCTTCTGGAATCCAGTGCCTGGACGGAGTTGGGCTCAGTAAATTGGGTAAATAAACAAATATGTATCTAGGCCCTGACAAGCTCGGTCAACTTCATGTCTCATTCTACCTCTTGTCCTTAAGTTTCTCCCCTTCCCTCTTGTCTTAGGCGCATCCCTCCACTTGGGCTGTGGAGCCCATTTCCTTCCACCTCTTTAGGGGCATCACGGTTCTCCTCTAGCCCTTTCTTCTCTCCCTTTAGCTTCTCCCCCCCTCTGCAGTGCTTAAAATTCTCATTGTTGGGGGCAAATTATGCTCAGAGACTGAGATTGTCTTTGCCAGTAATTTATTTAACACCAGTTAACTTCAGGAATTATCATTTATAATAGTATTTCACAAGTCAGTAGCATACAGGGTAATAATGTCTTTTAATAAGCTAATAAATAACATCAAACTGTGACAGGGCCACAAGGCTAAAACTTATGGATGATTTCTAAGCGAAATGTTTCCTGTCTTCTCCCTCTGTTCCTGGAAACTAAAACTTACATTCTTGTTACTGTGCATTCATTGTTCCTGATTAACGTGGGCGGGCCTTGCCGTTTTTGCTTGTTCCTCTTAACCCCATCCCCAAGACTTCCTTTAAATACATCTGCTTTCTCCCCAGAAGGCAGGATGGTAGTTTTCAGGACATTAGTCTGCTACCCTTCTCATCTGCTGGCAATCAATAAATTTCTCTTTCCTTTATCCTCAAAACCTTGTCCTTGTTATTCTCATTTGGCATCAGGACTAGGACCGAATTTTTGGTAACAAAATTGGCTGAGCCAGCCAGGAGGCACGTCGGCACCCCTGTGGTGTGCATCCCGCTCTCGACCTCCCACCTAACGCTGTCGGAGCAGGGACGGGTGCCCTGGGTTGGGCTTGGAGCCCTTGCCTGTGGGAGTGCTGCCTCCTGGGGAGAGAGTGAGGGGCTGTCCCAGCAGCTGAAGCCCCATCTTACTGTCTCTCTCCTTGAAAAGGACGTGGTCTCCTGTAGCTTGAACCTTCTTTGAGGAAGAGTTGCCACACGTTGTCCACTTGGGGAAGTGCCCCCCCCGCCCCGCCCCTTGATTCCACACTTTTGGGGAAGGTTGTGAACCTTCCAGCCTGTTAGGAGGCATTTGTGGCGCCGTTGGTGTGGAAGTCATGGTTGAGTGGGACCAGGGAACCCAGCGAAGTCGTTCTCTTTTGTTCTCTTTTGAGTTTTGAAAGGTTCCTGTTTGTTTAGTTGGCCTTCGTTTTGATATATTTTGGGTTGGTTCCTTTGTTGTTCTTTAGTCATTTGTCTGCTTTTAAACATGGGAGGTGCCTTTAATGCCATCTGAAAGTCCCTTGGGAAGAATTCTGGCCGAATGGCCAACTTATAGCTATAAGCCTTTGTCTAAAAGGAAAATGGGAAATGAGAGCTCTATTCCATCTTGTAGTTATTCCCTAGGGTGTATTTTACACAACCTGGGGATTTTTAGTATGCTCCTAGAAAGAAAAAGTTAAATGATGAGAATTCATTGAAGGTCTAGATCATTTTTTAATAAGATAAAACACTGGACACAGACTGCTAGACAAGTCTGAGTTTGCCTACTTTTGTCTTCTTATGAGAAAAACTAAAGATGTTTGGGTTTATTAGATATACATCTTTTACCACATCGAAGAAAAATTATGCTGTGAAAAAAGATGTATATTTTTAGAGGTTATGGAATATGTTCTGAAGTTTGCCAGTCAGGAAATACTGGTATGACAAACAGTTCATAATTGCTTGCTTCTTGGTTTTCATTTTAAGGGTTAAAACTTGTAATATATGTGCAATTAAAAACTACTAGGGGGCTTCCCTGGTGGCGCAGTGGTTGAGAGTCCGCCTGCCGATGCAGGGGACATGGGTTTGTGCCCCCGTCCGGGAGGATCCCACATGCCGCAGAGCGGCTGGGCCCATGAGCCATGGCCCCTTAGCCTGCTGTCCAGAGCCTGTGCTCCGCAACAGGAGAGGCCACAACAGTGAGAGGTCCGCGTACCACAAAAAAATTAAAAATTTTCTCTCTTTAAAAAGAAAAAAAAAAAAAAAAAAAAAAACTACTAGAAATAATAAGGGAAACATTTCAGTATGTAAATAAAGTGGGATACATGTCGGTAAGAGAAGGTGAGAAGAATGGAGATATTTTTGTTAAGGGAAAAGAGTAATTTTGTCCTGAAGCTAGTTATTTCTAAATGAGGGGGAAAGAGAGGAGGACAAACTTACACGGATATAGGAAGTGATGGAACGGTTGTGGGAAAGGAACCTTGAGAAGAGAGTTTTATGCATGTTCAAAACTGGCTAAGATTAGATTGAATTTAATTAAGTAGATGAATTTGTTATTAAAAGTGAGCTGGTACAAGGCTGGATTTTGGTTTACTCTCTCTCTGTCAAGAGAATAGTTTTTCCTGGAATATTGAGCTGCTTTTGATAACAAAGTGTAAGTTTCTTCATTTTTTTTTTTTTTTGCGGTACGCGGGCCTCTCACTGTTGTGGCCTCTCCTGTTGCGGGGCACAGGCTCCGGACGCACAGGCTCAGCGGCCATGGCTCACGGGCCCAGCCGCTCTGCGGCATGTGGGATCTTCCCAGACCGGGGCACGAACCCGTGTCCCCTGCATCGCAGGCAGACGCTCAACCACTGCACCACCAGGGAAGCCCAGTTTCTTCACTTTTTAAGTTATCTTTAGTGATCTATTGTAACGTTCTGTATTTGACTCTGAAATCTTTTATTGTTACTTTTGTTAAAATAATAAGTATTGTTTCATAGTGACTTATCCTATTTGACCAGGTGTTTTAAAACTTTTTGGTATTTTTGACAAACTTCCCAAGGATCAAATTCTAAATGAAGTTCTTTTAGCCTCTAACTAACTTGGGGATGTTTCAGTGGGCCCCTGAGGTATCTCAGAGAGAAATTTTAAATTAATTTGAATTATTTCGTATGTTAAATTACATTGGAAACATTGTCAGGTGAGTGGTGATAAACCTTCTTACGTTATATTGTATGGATAAGTCTTATTAAAATAAATGTTCCAGGGGCTTCCCTGGTGGCGCAGTGGTTGAGAGTCCGCCTGCCAATGCAGGGGACACGGGTTCGTGCCCCGGTCCTGGAGGATCCCACATGCCCTGGAGCGGCTGGACCGCTGAGCCTGTGCGTCCAGAGCCTGTGCTCTGCAATGAGAGAGGCCACAACAGTGAGAAGCCCGCGTACTGGGGGAAAAAAAAAATGTTCCAGAAATTAGATGAAGTTCCTAGAATTTGGATGTGTCCTGGTATTGTTATCAGTCATAGTAGTAGTTATTATCTTAAAATGTCATACGTCATAGCACTCAGTTAAGCTTCTTTGTCAACTGCATTGTAATCAGATCTTTAACCGTTAATCAGATCTTTAACCGTCACCTTTATGTCTTCTGTCATTCATAGACAGTTATTATTTCACTGTGATGCTTTGCAAAACTGATTCATCTTTTTTTTTTTTTTCTTTTTTGCGGTACGCGGGCCTCTCACTGTTGCAGCCTCTCCCGTTGCGGAGCACAGGCTCTGGACGTGCAGGCTCAGTGGCCATGGCCCACGGGCCCAGCCGCTCCGCGGCATGTGGGATCTTCCCAGAACGGGGCACGAACCTGTGTCCCCTGCATGGGCAGGCGGACTCTCAACCACTGTGCCACTAGGGAAGCCCTGCTTCATCTTTAAGACGAATCATAGAAAGGACTTTTTGACAAGTACAGCTTTCTGATAACTTTCAGATCATACTGCTGAATTGGGTAGAAATTAAACAATTCTAATGGAAACCCTGATGGTTTCATAAACTTACCAAAAGGATTAGTTACATAGGCTGAGTGAACTGATGAATATGGTTGTAATTTTTTGGTTTTTTTTTTTTTTTAATATGCTTTTTTTCTTTCATACATTCTACAGCACTCTCTCTTCCTCTGTATATATATATATTTTTGGGGGGCGGGGGGGGGGGGCGGTACACGGGCCTCTCACTGTTGTGGCATCTCCCATTGGCTCCGGGCGCGCAGGCTCAGCGGCCATGGCTCACGAGCCCAGCCGCTCCGCGGCATGTGGGATCTTCCCGGACCCGGGCACGAACCTGTGTGCCCTGCATCGGCAGGCGGACTCTCAACCGCTGCGCCACCAGGGAAGCCCTAATTTTTTGGTTTTTATCTGAAATATTACTGGCTTTTAATCTGTGTTCTTCAGATGTAAAGAAACCTTTCCCCTTAAGTTAATTATGATTTATAACAACTTGGTAAATTATACCCTTGTAAGTAGAATTGAAGCTTTTATCTTTTCTTTCCATCTGATCCCTCCAGAGCTTGGAAACTCTTGGGTTCCCAGGAGTCTTGTCAGATGAATGAGGAAGGTCACCTCCTGTCAGGTGCAGAAATCTCAAGATATTCTGGAGACCTGGAGAAGAGAGGAATTTACCCAAATCTGTAGATATCACAGGCAGAATCTGAAGGCAAGCGATTAGCATGGCATTGCTAGCCTTGAGGGGCCTTTTAAAAGTTCGGTCTGGGATTCCTAATGAAAAGTTCCAGTGCAGCCAGTTTAAGAGAGCCTATATGAGCAATTACACTTATGCAAATAATCAGGCCAAGTTTATGGAAACCAGACTTACTTTGAACAAATTAGTCTTAACACATTATTATTATTTTTTATAAGATACTTTAAAATATATTTATTTATTTATTTGGCTCTGTGCTGGGTCTTAGTTGCGGCACGCAGGATCTTCGTTGCTGCATGCATGTGCGATCTTTAGTTGAGGCACGTGGGACCTTTTAGTTGCGGCATGCGAGATTTTATTAGTTGCGGCATGTGGACTCTTAGTTACAGCATGCGGGATCTAGTTCCCTGACCAGGGATTGAGCCTGGGCCCCCTGCATTGGGAGCATGGAGTCTTAACCACTGGATCACCAGGGAATTCCCTTTAACACATTATTGACTGGAGATGTATTAATACATCTTTTTTTTTTTTTTTTTTTGCGGTACGCGGGCCTCTCACTGTCGTGGCCTCTCCTGTTGTGGAGCACAGGCTCTGGACGCGCAGGCTCAGCGGCCATGGCTCACGGGCCCAGACACTCCATGGCATGTGGGACCTTCCCGGACCAGGGCATGAACCCGTGTCCCCTGCATCGGCAGGTGGACTCTCAACCACTGCGCCACCAGGGAAGCCCAATACATCTTTTGTTACCCGAACGTTATTGACCAGAGACTTACCAATATGTTTTTAGGGAGTGATAGAATTAACATCACTGTGTGAAGTTGTTAAAGCTTGAAATTGATCAAGGGTTGGGACTTCCCTGGTTGCACAGTGGCTAAGAATCTGCCAGCCAATGCAGGGGACACAGGTTTGAGCCCTGGTCCAGGAAGATCCCACATGCTGTGGAACAACTAAGCCTGTGCGCCACAACTACTGAGCCTGCGCTCTAGAGCCTGCAAGCCACGATTACTGAGCCCACCGTGCCACAGCTCCTGAGCCTGTGTACCACAAATACTGAAGCCCGTGTGCCTAGAGTCTGTGCTCCACAACAAGAGAAGCTACCGCAGTGAGAAGCCTGTGCACTGCAACGAAGAGTAGCTCCCACTTCCTGCAACTAGAGAAAGCCCGTGCGCAGCAACGAAGACCCAACACAGACAAATAAATAAATAAAATTAATTAATTAATTAGTTAAAAAAATTGATCCAGGTTTCATTATACAACTTATGATTGTTGTTATTGTTCACATGTTGCTCCATTAGGTTTTTGTTCCAACCTTGTGTATATTATAAATGCAAGCTTATTACTGTAAATTTTTCAAAAATGATGCATCACGAGATTTTGGGTGAAGAAGAATTTTTTGATGAATTTTATGCAGATATTTTCTCTGATTGTCTGAGCGACGTATATACTAGTGTCCTGGAAAGTGATAGTTCTTCAGAATATAGTTCTGATTCAGACGATGTGAATGTTAGACCAACAAAAAGACAAAAAAACCTTACTGATTGATTCTGATACAGAAAGTGAAAATGAAACAGTGGTGGAGAATGCTCCTTTGCTTCTACAGAAGAGTGGATTGAAGACAGCATTTGGCAGAAATTAGAAGACTTTACAGATGTGTCAGGTGTAACTATTGACTGTAATAACCCGCAAAGTGTTAGTGAAATAACAGCATTAATTTTTGGTAACGACTTTTGTGAGTTGATCACTTCTCAAACAAACTTGTATCATCAACAGAATGAAAAATCATATAAAAATTATGATAAGGCTTTAAAATAGAGTGATGTAATCAGTAGTAACATGAAGTTTCTTGGATTAATAATTTTGATGGCACAAATAAGAAAGTCACACTGGGTGCCCCTGTGGGCATGCCAGACTTGGTGCTCGCACCCCCTTGGCTGCAGCCCGGCACCCGCTCCACCTTCCACTTCTGATGCGCGGTCGGTCGAGCTGGTGTATGTGCCACAATAACATGTTGGCCCCGCTGCCCGCCATTGTGCCCGCCGTCCGGAAGGCCACTGCCGCGGTGATTTTCCTTCATGGATTGGGAGACACAGGGCATGGGTGGGCAGAAGACTTGGCAGATATCAGAAGTGCCCACATCAAATACATCTGCCTGCACGCACTGGTTATGCCTGTGACATTAAATATGAACATGGCCATGCCTTCTTGGTTTGACATTATTGGTCTTTCACCAGATTCACAGGAAGATGAAACTGGAATTAAACAGGCAGCAGAAAGTGTAAAAGCTTTGATAGGGCAAGAGGTGAAGAATGGCATTCCTTCTAACAGAATTATTTTGGGAGGATTTTCTCAGGGAGGAGCTTTATCTCTGTACACGGCACTGACCACACAGCAGAAGCTGGCCGGCGTCACTGCCCTCGGCTGCAGGCTGCCCCTGCGGGCTTCCTTTCCACGGGGTCCTATCAGTGGCATAAATAGAGACATTTCTATTCTTCAGTGCCATGGAGATTTGGATCCTTTAGTTCCCCTAATGTTTGGTTCTCTTACTGCTGAAAGGCTAAAAACATTGGTAAATCCAGCCAGTGTAACCCTCAAAACCTATGGAGGCATGATAACACAGTTCATGTCAACAGGAAATGATGGATATCAAGCAGTTCATTGATGAACTCCTAACTCCTATTGATGTCGCTAAGAGGCTTTGTGGAGAAGTACACACCAGCATCATCATTGTAGAGTATAAACTTTTTCCTTTGTCCGATCTTGAAACCTCTAATATTTGCAGTGTTAAAATGTTTTGCAAATACACACCAATGATACAGACTAAAATCTCCTCATGGAAGATTTATGATCTTTTAAGTTTCTATGTATGTATTTGTGTAACATGATCCAGAATATATTAGTATTAAAATAGGTGAAGCAGCTAGCTTCTTTCTCCCAAATGTAATTCAGCAAAGTAATAAAATACTGCAACCAGATTTTTTATTATATCCCTTGAAAATTATTAGTATGCTTAATGAAAACTCGTTCAGGTATAAATGAGCAGTTAAGACATAAACAGTTTATGCATGCTGTGACTTAGACTCTGGACTTATTCCCAGATTACTTAGTCACCATGCAGTATCTGTATATATATATATTTTAAATTAATTTATTTAATTTTGGCTGCATTGGGTCTTTGCTGCTGCGTGTGGGCTTTCTTTAGTTGCAGTGAGCAGGGGCTACTCTTCGTTGTGGCGTGCGGGCTTCTCATTGAGGTGGCTTCTCTTGTTGTGGAGCTTGGTCTCTAGGCGTGTGAATTTCATTAGCTGTGATGTGAGGGCTCAGTAGTTGTGACTCGCGGGCTCTAGAGTGCAGGCTTAGTAGTTGTGGTGCACGGGCTTAGTTGCTCCATGGCATGTGGGATCTTCCCGGACCAGGGCTTGAACCCTTGTCCCCTGCATTGGCAGACAGATTCTTAACGACTGTGCCACCAGGGAAGTCCGTGTATTTTTATATATGTGTTCATACGTACTTAATGATTATAATACATAATAAGAATAAGGTGTTATTACATTATTCCTAATAATAGGGATAATGCTTCTAAGTGTCAATAAAGAGTAATATTGCTGTCTTCAATTAATGGCCCTTTTATTTTGGGGACCAGGTTTTTCTTTCCTGAATATAATTTCTATTTAATATTCTTTTTTCCTCTCTAGAAAAGAAATGTGTTCTTTCTTCTTTTTTATCCTTCATAACGGACCAAATATTGCCTACTTGCCATAGACATCTGCTGTCAATACGTGCTGTAATTTGACATTCTGAATCACAGACATGATGGCATTGAAAACGTATTTATACTTGTAGAAAGAAACCAGACATCCCTTCAAAGTTTCTACATTACTTCTTAAACTGGACCTTTGTCTGCCGTTTAGGCCGGCAGAGTTACTTGAATCTTCAGTCCAGGTAACGAGAATAATTCTGTGGTTGTATTTTTCTGTAACTAACTGAAAGAATAAGTCATATTCTAGTATGTTCTGAAATATTTAGTGATCTTACAAATTGTAATTTCTAAGGTGATTTGCTCTAAGATGATTCTCCTTGTAGCATAGTTTTAGTTTACTTATTTTGCACATATGTTTGAAACCCACTGCTGTAGGAAATGAACAGTCCATTCAAAAAATTTGCTTTACTTTTTTCTGCCAATGGACTTATTTGAAATTTTCACTGTAGTCAGAGAGTTTCTGTGCAAACATAAAAGTAGCAATTATTTGATTTTAAATAGATTTTTCAGATTATTGGTTAACATTATTTGAAAGCAAGTTTATGGGTAATAAAAGTTAGTCAGAACTCAATACATATGGTGTAGTTACCACCCAGTTTAACATGTAGCAAAAATGTACACCTGCTATTTCTGAACTGTTAATTTTTCTGCCGTATTCCAACTGACTAGAACACCGTTAGGAATGCATCTTTATAAATGGGTGCTACTTTATGATGGAAATGATTTCGTATGGACAGTATAGGATGTTAATAATGAAGCCATATGTTTATGTCTGGATTTACAGTGTTTTTGTTTGTTTGTTTGTTTGTTTTTTGTGGTACACGGGCGTCTCACTGTTGTGGCCTCTCCCATTGCGGAGCACAGGCTCCGGACGCGCAGGCTCAGCGGCCAAGGCCCACGGGCCCAGCCGCTCTGCAGCATGTGGGATCCTCCTGGACCGGGGCACGAACCCGTGTCTCCTGCATCAGCAGGTGGACGCTCAACCACTGTGCCACCAGGGAAGCCCTGGATTTACAGTTTTAAACAATCACTTACTAAGTCCTTTTGCTTTTACTTTGAAGAATATAAACTGTTGTTTCACTTACACAAATCAGCAAGATCTAATTTATGGCAAGAAATAGTCCATTGACATTTTGTGCTGTAATGTGGGAAAATGTAAATCTTTTTCACGTTTCTATCAAAGTGAAATAAAATTTAATTCTGAAAAAAAAAGAAAGAAAGAAAGTCAGTCACACTGGGAAGAACATTGGTTGACTGATCTCTTACTTGAAACACCTATCTTTCCAAAGATTATGACGAGAAGAAGGTTTGAACAAATGACATTTCTTCACTTTAACGATAACTCAGAAACTCCACTTCCTGCAGACAGAATTTCAAAAGTTAAACCTCTTTTGGATTATTTTCTGCCAAAATTTCAATTGTTCTATATACCCAAACAAGAGCTATCACTTGATGAGGCAATGATAAGGTGGAGAGGACAACTCAGATTCAAAACCTGTAATCCTGGAAAACTTACAAAATATGGAATTTTGGTCAGGATGGTTAACGAAAGTGAAACTGGATATATATGCAACCTTGAGATTTACATGGGTGAAGGAAAGAAACTGCAAGAAACAGTATTGTTGGTCCTACAACCTTATCTTGGTTCATGGCACCATATTTACCAAGACAGTTATTACAACAGTGTGCTCACATCTGAAATAAGAGAGAATTGTGGTCTACTAAACCAATTAAAGGAGAAATCTAAAAATCTACAGAGGGAAGAAGTGACATTCTTACGGAAGGGAAAGTGATTCTTTTATATGGAAAGACAAGAGGCTAGTCCTCATGGTGACAACTATTCAAGACACCTCCATAGCATCTACAGGAAAGGAATGCAGGAGGACTGGCCATCAGATAACTAAGCCCACTTGTATATAAGAGTATAATAAATATATAAAAGGAGTTGATCGATCCAATCACTATCTGGCAAACTTCAGTATCCTCTGGAAAACTCGAAAATGGTTTAAGAAAGTGGGTTTCTATTTGAGTAATTGCGGTTTATTCAATGCGTTTAAAATTTATTGTAGCCTTATTGCACGGAGTAAAATGACTTACAAGCAGTTTTTGTTAGCAGTAGTTAGAGAATGGGTAACTGACCATTCTGGTGAATGTAGTGGTAGTCCCGCACCTGGTCCTTCAAGCCCCCTGCACAGATCCACCTTGTCGACTATCAGGTGAAATAAAAGAACATATTCTAGAGGAAATAATACCCACAGGACTAAAAAAAAATGCTGCCGGGAATTGTAGAGTCTGCTCTTCCAGGGGAAAGCGCAATGAAACACGGTATATTTGTAATAGATGTTCTGTTCCCTTGCAGAGAGGTGCCTGCTATACTGCCTATCACACTCTAACGAAATATTAGAATGCTTTAGTAAGATGTGTGCAAAGTTTCAAATAAATACATTAAGTGCAAAAAAAGTTGCTGATATTTACTCAGACACGGGTGTTTCAATATTCACTTACATAACAAATTGCCAGGCCTAGGCTTTAGTTTCTGCAAAAATCCCCTGGTCAGTAATATGTTAATTTGGCTAGATTTAGTAGAAATTAGGATAATTTAGAGAGAAAAATTATGTTTCAATAATATACCTTTGGATATTGAAGTTTCGTATTTACTGAGGTTTTGTATTTATTCTCTACGTCCAAGATGGCTCCTTGTTACTATGTTACATTATTGTAAAGTTTAATTGAATTATTAAAATAATATTCTAAGCTTGTTTCTAAAGCCAGTCACAGTAATCTGTCTTTGGATGAAGATCAGATGCCCTGTGACTTGCAACTAGGAGATTATGCACCCTGGAAAAGACATCATTTAAAGGACTGTCTCCAAATTAGACAAAAGGACCCTTATCAGGTACTCTTTAACTAGCGTATGTGCAGCAAAATTGAAAGAAATTGACTCATTTATTTATTTGGCTGCACTGGGTCTTGGTTGTGGCATGTGGGATCTTTGTTGCAGCATGCAGGATCTTTAGTTGTGGCATGTGGGATCTTCAGTGGCGGCATGCGGGATCTTTTAGTTGCGGCATGTGGGATCTTTAATTGCGACATGCAGGATCTTTTAGTTGCGGCATGCGGAATCTTTAGTTGTGGCATGCGGGATCTTTTAGTTGCAGCATGCAGGATCTTTAGTTGCGGCATGTGAACTCTTAGTTGCAGCATGTGGAATCTAATTCCCTGACCAGGGATCAAACCCGGGCCCCCTGCATTGGTAGCATGGAGTCTTAGCCACTGGACCACCAGGGAAGTCCCTGAAGGAAATTGACTCTTCATGTTTTCCACTTAAGAAGAGCCTCTGCATTGGACTGTCTATAGAAAAGACTGCTGACCACAAATGACACCCATACCAGGATGAGAAGAAGATAACAGTAGTGGTAGGCAGCTGACCCAAAAATCTGGACCAGGCCTGTAAGAACCATCCAACTAATTTATTTATTATTATTTTAAAAATATTTATTTATTTATTTTTGGCTGTGTTGGGTCTTAGTGTGGCATGCGGGATCTTTTTGTTGTGTGTGGGCTCTTCGTTGTGGCATGCGGGCTTCTCTCAGGTTGTGGCACGCGGGCTTCTCTCGGGTTGTGGCGTGCAGGTTTCTCTCTAGTGGCACGCGGGTTCAGTAGTTGCAGCGCGTAGGCTTAGTTGCCCCACTGCAGGTGGGATATTAGTTCCCCGACCAGGGGTCGAACCCTCATCCCCTGCATTGGAAGGCGGATTCTTAACCACTGGACCACCATGGAAGTCCCCATCCAACTAATTTAATTGAACTGTTTACCAAATGTTTGTCTTCCTATCAAAATGCAAAGTTATTGTTTTACTTCTAACCATACTTTTAACTCCAATGTTCAGGATGGAAAGAAAATTCTTTAGTGAAGTTATCGTCAAGAGTATAACTATTCATGACATGTGTCACTGCTTGCTTTGAGTATACTGCTAAAAGCACATATACAATGTTCGAATGACAATTTGGTATAACTGATAAAGTGTAGAGCCTATAAAATGTTTCTTCGTTAGCATACATCTGAGCTTGTTCACTATGTTTGATTAGTTTTCCTCCAATGTGGATAATTAGGCAGGCACGCACACACACGCACACACACACACACACACACACACACACACACACTACACCTAGCACTGAGGGGCATGGTGGACCTAGGGCTGGCAGCAACCACCCTGGCATCAGGTGACAAATATTTTGATCATCAGTGCTTTCTTTCAAAAGATTTGCAAACAAAAAGGGGAAATTATAGAATAAATTTTCACATATTGAGGTATGGCGAAGTTATTCTGGCTTTTTCATGATTTAACTTAGACTAGAACAGCCTGTTTGTGACCTGTCAGAGATATGCATTGTACATCTGCTTTAACCAGTAAGAAAAAGAATACATTTAAAAATCAAAGTAGAGTAAGTAGCTGGTTCAGGCATCCAAAATAGAGCTGGATGGCCATTCTGAACGTGGTTTCAGACACATTTCTGTACTACTGAGAACCTGATTGCCAACTGCAACCTTATGGCCTCAAGGTGCTATTACAAGAAGAGGTGATGTCAAGCCAGAAAGAAAAAAGAAAAAGCCTCTCTGCATATCTTGCAGGATTCTAGAGCATCTTTTGGGGCAAGAGAATTCTTTAAAGTGAAAGTCCAGAACTTTCTCTCCTCTAATCCTCCTCAATTTTAACATTGCCCCTGTTCAGCGGAAGTAGCCAGATGACTTCGTTGCCCTCACTCCCGTAGATATGGAAGGTTATAACTGACAGGGCCACAAGGCTAAGACTGTTTGATGCATGATTTCATTTTTTTAAAATTTATTTTTATTTTATTTTTGGCTGCATTGGGTCTTTGTTGCTGCATGCGGGCTTTCTCTAGTTGCGACAAGCAGGGGCTCTAGGCGTGCGGGCTTCAGTAGTTGTGGCACATGGGCTCAATAGTTGTGGCTCGTAGGCTCTAGAGCACAGGCTCAGTAGTTGTGGCGCATGGGCCTACTTCTCTGTGGCATGTGGGATCCTCCCGGACCCGGGCTCCAGCCTGTGTCCCCTGCATTGGCAGGCAGATTCCCAGCCACTGCGCCACCAGAGAAGTCCCTGATGCATGATTTCTAAGTGAAACTGTTCTTCCTGTCTTCTCGCTCTGTTGCTGGGAACTAAAACTTACATTCTTTGTTACTGATTAATGTGGGCAGGCATTCTTGCTGTTTTTGTTTGTTCCTCTTAACCCCAGCCCCAAGATTTTCCTTTAAATATGCCTGCTTTCTCCCCAGAAGGCAGGGCAGCACTTTTCAAGATGTTAGTCTGCTACCCTCCTCATTTGCTGGTATATCAATAAATTTCTCTTTTCTTTATCCTCAAAACCTTGCCCTTGTTATTTTTATTCGACACTGGGGACAAGGACTGAATTTTCGATAACAAAATCAATGATATATTAATTTATACTGTTGTTCCAGGCAAAGGGGGGAATGAAAGCAATAAAGTCCAAATTTAGTTCACATATACCCTTCTATGAGTTGGTTCCTGGTAGATTCATTCCTTCCAACTAAAAGTCGGGTATCAGCTGCTGGCTTAGGTCCCAGTACCAGTGTTGGCAATGGTTGCTCCAGAGGTTATTACTCCAGGGACCCTCACATGGCTTGCGCCACTGCCTGTGAGGACTAGTATTGCCAGTGCTTCTCTTCCTGAGACTGCAGCACAGTTGAGCACCACTGCTGACCAAGAGTTAGCCTGGCTAGGGTTAGGAGCAAGTGTCTCAAGAGCTTTGTGGAACTATTTGGATCAGCAAAGAGTAGCCTTGCCCAGATGGAACACCCTAGACTTGCTGATCAAACCTCTTGGTTTTTATCATTTAAAAGTCCGTCATGTGATGGATACCACTGCCATTACCTTGGTATCAATGATGTAATGCTCCTGTCCACTCCAGATGCAAAAGCTCTGTCAGAAAGTTCTAATATCCAACTTCAAAACAATTTCATCAAAAAGAAGTTATTCACAGCAAGTTCAAACCACAGCCAACTTGTATAAAACAAGCTTTCCAAACATGGATTTGAAATCATAAGAAGTTGATACGTCCACTCTCAGTGATAGCAATGAGAGGCAGTGGATAAAGGCGAGGGCTCTGCAGTCCATTTCCAGCACTGCAATCTTGAGTGATTTACACAACCAAGGTCTCAGTCTTCTCATCTATAAACATGGAACTAAGGAGAACATCTGTCTCTGGAGGCAGATTTAGGTGAAGTTAATGAAGCTTAAGCTCACCTGCAGGGGCTGCTCAATTTGTTATATTTATTTTCTTATTCTGAATAAGCATCCATCTTCGTGTCTAACTTTGTGTTCATAATTTTGTTTTTTTTCCTAAGGAAGCCTTCAATACTGTATAAATTCCAATCTCCATAAAACCTGAATACACTTCTATCAATATCCCCAGAGTTATTTTGGTAATTAAATAATTTGTGTGAAGCTGTAAGCACAGAGTGTGGGGCACAGTAAATGCTCAGTAAACATTAACTATAATTAAAACAATAAAGTAGATCTTGAGGCAAAAGGCAGTAAACCACAAAGAGGATGGAAGATTATATAGTAGAATTCACACCATTGAAAACTTGGTAATGCTGTAATTGCATTTGGAGGTTTTAACACACCACTTTTAGCCTTTGTGAGATTTGCTAGAAAACAGCCACAGAAAACAAAGATACAGAGATCAGAGTGCTATGATAAGGTAGGGTCAGTGAAATAGGGATTACTTAGTCTTTTTATATTATGTTCCATGTCAAAAAGATATTTTTGGTTTCCAAAAAGATTTTGTGCCAGGAAGTACCTTGTCATTAATATTTGAAAATAATTAAAAAGTTAACCAAACAATCTAACCCTTAGAAATAAAAACAATAAATTTTCTAAATAACTATTGGGTAAAAGGGGAAATAAGAGCTACCATTATAAACTATTTGGTGCAGGAGGCTGGAAGACAATAAAAGCTGTACATATCAAAATTCAGCCTGAGTGCTTAGTCACTGGTGTCATATGGACTCCACTATTAGAATTCTAGCACCAGTGATTAACTGTGTGACCTTGGGACACAGACTAGAGAACACAGTCATTCTTGTGGGTAAAGAGTTGGAAGGGGTATTGCAGGTTTTTCAACATTTTCACCCTGCTACAGGTTGAATTGTATCTCCCCTAAATTCATATGTTGAAGTCCCAACCCCCAGTATTTCAGAACGTGACTGTATTTGGAGATAGGGCCTTTAAAGAGGTAATTAAGGTGAAATGAGTGCTCGCTTCAGCAGCACATATACTAAAATTGGAATGATACAGAGAAGATTAGCAGGGCCCCTGCGCAAGGATGACATGCAAATTCATCATGAAGCATTCCATATTTTTTTATAATCCAATAAAGATGTTAAAAGAAAAAGGTGAAATGAGGTCATAAGGTGGGCCCTACTCCAATTTGACTTGTGTCTTTCTAAGAAGAGGAGATTAGGACACACACACACACACACAGGGAAGACCATCTGAAGACACAGGGAAGACAGCCATATACAAACCAAGGAGAGTGGCCTCAAAAGAAACCAGCCCTGTTGACACCTTGATCTTGGGTTTCTAAGCTCCAGAATTGTGAGAAAATTGATTTCTGTTGTTAAGGTGCTGTGTTTTGTTAGGGCAACCCTAGCAAACTAATACACTCCCCTAACAGCTTCCTTGGAAACCCATCCCAGGCACAGCCCATAATGGCTTAGAGCACCCATGAAAACTCTCTGAAGCTTTATTTTATAAACGTAAATAGCTACAAATTCATATCAGTTTAATACAAAATATTTAATGTTAATTTCCAAAAAGCAAAATAGTCAAACCCTACTTCCAGCCACCTCCAGGCTGAGGGATGGGGGAGAGGCAGGGTGTACAGGCCCCAGCTGGGCTGGTGGGTATCAGGAAACCTGGCCACTGGAATTTTCATTGGCCCATTACAACCTTTCTGGGCTTTGGTTTTCTCATCTGTTAAATAGGGGCCATGATTCCTCCCCAGGGCATCCCACTGAATGTTTGTGAAGACTAAAATGTAATGATGAAAAATTTGGGGGTTGGTCTCCCTAATTTGCAGTAATATTAACATGCTCAGAGTGGGAATTCCATGGTGGTCCAGTGGTTGGGACTCTGCGCTTCCACTGAAGGGGGCATGAATTTCATCCCTGGTCGGGGAACTAGGATCCCACAAGCTGCAAAAAAACAAAAACAAAAAAACCCCTCAGAATTGCTCCCGGGAAAAGAAGATGAAGAGGGGGAAAAAGATCTAAGTTTTAGGTTTAGGGACATTACAGGGAAACTTCTGTTAATCTAGATGCGTTAATTGTTGTATATTCTAATGGACATACTTCTGGTTATTACATCAAAGTATAGACAACATCCCTCAACCTTCCCCTCCTTCCCCTTGGAGGATAGTGTCAGCTGCAAAGCTAGAGGTTGTCAGAAAGCGACACCTTGTGGCCTTTGTGGTGTACTGTCCTTGCGTATATTGGGCATCCCCCCCCAGGCTCTTTTGCTAAAGGGCTTAAAAAAGGTACCAAGGGCTTCCCTGGTGGTGCAGTGGTTGAGAGTCTGCCTGCCGATGCAGGGAACACGGGTTCGTGCCCCGGTCCTGGAAGATCCCACATGCCGCGGAGCGGCTGGGCCCGTGAGCCATGGCCTCTGAGCCTGCGCGTCCGGAGCCTGTGCTCCGCAACGGGAGAGGCCACAACAGTGAGAGGCCCGCGTACCGCGGAAAAAAAAAAAAAAGTACCAAGTAATACCCCCTTCCCCCAACAATATATCCCAAACAGGCAGGTTAGTAATTTGACATCTTTAAAACCAATATATTTTACATTATCCTTTAACCCATTTTTTTAGTGAAGGCAAGAGAAATGGATTTTCTATCAACAAAATCATGTATTTCTTGTGTTCATTATAAAGGTCTGTTACATGCAGTAATGAACATTATGCCTTAAGTTATTTGCAGTTACCTTCATTGTTGAGTTTTCTACTTCTCTTACTATGGAACAATTTCAGTTTTCTCTTATTAAGGAAGGAGTACAGTCTTATTTAAAGTATGTTTTAAAAATTTTAGGTTTTCTGGTCAGGAAAACATATAATTTCTAACATTTATTTTTGAGTAATATCATTTTCAATTGATAGTAAGCCCAAAGAATTAATGTTTATTTGACACATTTTATTTTCAAATACATTATTTTATTTTATTATTTTGTTCTCCCAGCTTTATTGAGATATAATCAACATACAGCACTGTGTAAGTTTAAGGTGTACAGCACAATGATTTGAATTAGACATATCATGAAATGATTACCACAGTAAGTTTAATGAACATCCATTATCTCATGTAGATAGAAAATTAAATAGAAAATTTAATAGAAAAATATTTTTTCCTTGTGATGAGGACTCAGGATTTACTCTCTCAATTTTCATATATAATATACAGCAGTGTTAATTATCTTTATCATGTACATTTTATCCCCAGTACTTATTTATCTTACAGCTGGAAGTTTGTACCTGTTGCCTTTATCTAATCCCCCCTGCTACACCCCACCTCTGGCAACCACAAATCTAATCTCTTTTATTTATGAGTTTGTTTGTGTGATGGTTTATTTTTGAAGTATAATTGACCTACAACACTGTTAGTTCCTGGTGCACATAGTGATTCGATATTTTTATACATTGCAGAATGATCACTGCAATAAATCGCTATTTACACTTTGTTACCATACAAAGATATTAAATAATTATTGACTATATCTGTCACACTGTACATTTCATACCAGTGACTCATTTATTTTGCAGCTGGAAGTTTGTACCTCTTGATCTCCCTCACCTGTTTCTCTCCTCCCCCCCAACCCCCTCCTCTCTGGCAACCACCTGTTTGTTCTCTGTATCTCTGACCCCGTTTCTGTTTTGTTATGTTTGTTCATTTGTGTATTTTATTTTTTTTATTTTTTTGGCTGCACTGCGTGGCATGTGGGATATTAGTTCCCTGACAGGGATGGAACCCATGCCTCCTGCAGTGGAAGCATGGAGTCTTAACCACTGGACTGCCAGGGAAGTCCCTATTTTGTTTTTTTAGATTCCACATATAAGTGAAATTATACAGTATTTGCCTTTCTCTGTCTAATTTTTTTTCACTTAGCATAATGCCGTCTAGGTCCATCCATGTTGTCACATATGGCAAGATTTCATTCTTTTTTATGGCCGAGTAATGTTCCATTGTGTATATATGCCACATCTTCTTTTTCCATTCACCTATTGATGGTCACTTAGGCTGCTTTCATATCTTGGCTATTGTAAATAATGCTGCTATGAACATAGGGGTGCACGTATCTTTTCAAATTAGTGTTTGCTGGATTGTATGGTAGTTCAATTTTTGATTTTCTGAGGAATCTCCATACTGTTTTCCATAGTGGCTGTACCAATTTACATTCCCACCAACAGTGCATGAGGGTTCTCTTTTCTCCACATCCTCACCAACACTTGTTATTTGTTATCTTTTTGATAATAGCCATTCTGATGGCTGTGAGGTGATATCTCATTGTGGTTTTGATTTGCATTTCCCTGATGATTAGTGATATTGAGTATCTTTTCATATACTTGTTGGCCATCTGTTTGTCTTTGGGAAAATGTCTGTTTACATCCTCTGCCCATTTTTTAATTGGGTTGTTTGTATTTTTGACGTTGAGTCGTATGAGTTCTTTGTGTATTTTGGATATTAACCCCTTATCATATAAATTGTTTGCAAGTATTTTCTCATTCAGTAGGCAGCCTTTTTGTTTTGTTGATAGTTTCCTTCACTGTGCAATGGCTTTTGGTTTGATGTAGTCCCGTTTGTTTATTTCTTTGCTTTTGTTTCCCTTGCCTAAGGAGACATCCAAAAAAAATATTACCAAGACTGATGTCAAAGAGCATACTGCCTATGTTTTTTTTTAGAAGTTTTAAGGTTTCAGGTCTTACATTTAAGTCTTTAATCCATTTTGAATTTATTTTTGTTCATGATGTGGGAAAGTAGTCCAATTTAATTCTTTTGCATGTAGCTATAATTGAATTATAGTTTTATCCAGGTGTATGCCCAGGAGTGGGATTGCTGAATCATATGGCAACTCTATTTTTAGTTTTGAGGAATCTCCATACTGTTTTCCATAATGGCTGCACCAATTTACATTCCCACCAACGGTGTAGGAGGGTCCCTTTTTCTCCACACCCTCTCCAGCATTTATTATTTATAGACTTTTTTAATGATGGCCATTCTGACTGGTGTGAGGTGGTACCTCAGTGTAGTTTTGATTTGCATTTCTCTAATAATTTGTGATGATGAGCATCTTTTCATGTGATTTTTGGGCCATCTATATGTCTTATTTGGAGAAATGTCTATTTAGATCTTATGCCCATTTTTTGATTGGGTTGCTTGCTTTTTTGTTATTGAGTTGGATGAGCTGTTTGCATATTTTGGAAATTAAGCCCTTGTTGGCTGCATCATTTGCAAATATTTTTTCTCAGCCTGTTCGTTGTATTTTCATTTTGTTTATGGTTTCCTTTGCTGTACAGAAACTTGTAAGTTTGATTAGGTCCCATTTGTTTCTTTCTGCTTTTATTTCTATTGCCTTGGGAGACTGAACTAAGAAAACATTGGTCAGATTTATGTCAGAGAATGTTTTGCCTGTGTTCTCTTCTGGGAGTTTTATGGTGTCATGTCTTATATTTAAGTCTTTAAGGCATTTTGAGTTTATTTTTGTGTATGGTGTAAGGGTGTGCTCTAACTTCATTGATTTACATGGAGCTGTCCAACTTTTCCAGTACCACTTGCTGAAGAGACTGTTTTTTCCCCATTGGATATTCTTGCCTCCTTTGTTGAGATTAATTGCCCATAGGTGTGTGGGTTTATTTCTGGGCTCTCTATTCTGTTCTGTTGATCCATATGTCTGTTTTTGTGCCAATACCACACTGTTTTGATTACTGTAGCTTTGTAGTATTGTCTGAAGTCTGGGAGGGTTATGCTTCTTGCTTTTTCTTTTTTCTTCCACAGGATAACTTTGGCAATTCTGGGTCTTTTATGGTTCCATATAAATTTTAGGATTATTTGTTCTAGTTCTGTGAAAAATGTCATGGATAATTTGATAGGGATTGCTTTAAATCTATAGATTGCTTTGGGTAGTATGACCATTTTAATAATATTAATTCTTCCAGTCTAAGAGCATGGGATATCTCTTTGGATCATCTTCAGTTTCCTTTATCAATGTCTTGTAATTCTCAGCGTATAAGTCTTTCACGTCCTTGGTGAGGTTTATTCCTAAGTATTCTTTTTTTTTTTTGCTGCGATTTAAAAAGGAATTGTTTGTTTGCATTCCCTTTCTGATAGTGTAAAGAAATGCAACCGATTTCTTTCTTTTTTTAAAAAAATAGATTTATTTATTTATGGCCACGTTGGGTCTTCGTTGCTGCCCGCGGGCTTTCTCTAGTTGCAGCGAGCAGGGTCTGCTCCTCGTTGCGATGCGCGGGCTTCTCATTGCGGTGGCCTCTCTTGTGGAGCACGGGCTCTAGGCGCGTGGGCTTCAATAGTTGTGGCGCGTGGGCTCAGTAGTTGTGGCGCATGGGCTCTAGAGCGCAGGCTAAGTAGTTGTGGCACATGGGCTTAGTTGCTCTGCAGCATGTGGGATCTTCCCGCACCAGGGCTCGAACCCGTGTCCCCTGCATTGGCAGGCAGATTCTTAACCACTGTGCCACCAGGGAAGCCCTGCAACTGATTTCTGTATGTTAACCTTGTATCCTGTTACCTTGCTGAATTTGTTTATCAGTTGTAGTAGTTTTTGTGTGGAGTCTTCAGGGTTTTCTATATACATCATCTGCATATAATGACAGTTTTACCTCTTCCCTACCAATTAGAATACCTTTTATTTATTTTTCTTGTCTGATTGCTGTAGCTAGGACTTCCAAGTGTTTAACTTCCAAATGTTGAAGAGAAGTGGTAAGAGTGGGCATCCTTGTCTTGTTCCAGGTTTTAGTGGGAAGGCGTTCAGCTTTTCACTGTTGAGTATTACGTTGGCTATTGGTTTGTCATAAATAGCTTTTATTATGTTGAGATATTTTCCCTCTATACACACTTTGGTAAGAGTTTTTATCATTAATGGATGTTGAATTTTGTCAAATGCTTTTCCTGCATCTACTCAGATGATCATGTCGTTTTTGCCTTTTCTTTTGTTGATGTGGTGTATCACATTGATTTGCATATGTTGAACCATCCTTGTGACCCTGGGATGAATCCAGTCTGGTTGTGATGTATGATCTATTTTATGTGTTGTTGGATTCAATTTGCTGATATTTTGTTGAGAATTTTTACATCTGTATTTGTCAAAGATACTGGCCTGTTGTTTTCTTTTTTGGTAGTGTCTTTGTCTGGTTTTGGTAGCAGGATGATGGTGGCTTCATAGAATGTCTTTGGGAGTGTTCTTTCTTCTTCAATCTTTTGGAAGAGTTTGAGGAGGATTGGTGTTAAGTTCTTCCTTTTATGTTTGGTAGAATTTGCCTGTAAAGCCATCTGGCCCTGGACTTTGTTTGTGGGGAGTTTTTAAAATTACAGATTCTATTTCACTTTTAGAGATGGGTCTGTTCGAGTTATCTATTTCTTCTTGATTCAGTTTTGGTGGGCTGTATGTTTTTAGAAAGTTGTCCATTTCTTCTGGTTGTTGAATTTGTTGGCATATAATTGTTCATAGTATTCTCTCATGATTTTTTGTATTTCCATGGTGTCAGTTGTGATTTCACCTCTTTCGTTTCTTTTGTTTATTTGGGTCTTCTCTCTTTTCTTCTTGGTGAATCTGTCCAGAGGTTTGTCAATTTTGTTTACCCTTTCAAAGAATCAGCTCTTGGTTTTATTGGGTTTTTTTTCCTATTGTTTTCAATCTCTATTTTATTTATTTCCTCATTGAATGAGTTCGGAAGCGTTCCTCCCTCTGCAATTTTTCTGGAATAGTTTCAGACGGATAGATGTTAACTCTTCTCTAAATGTTTGATAGAATTCTTCTGTGAAGCCATCTGGTCCTGGACTTTTGTTTGTTGGAAGTTTTTAATCACAGTTTCAATTTCAGTACTTGTGATTGGTTTGTTCATATTTTCTAATTTTTCCTGGCTCAGTCTTGGAAGATTGTACCTTTTAAGAATTTTTCCATTTCTTCCAGGTTATCCATTTTATTGGCGTACAGTTGCTTGTAGTAGTCTCTTATGATCCTTTGTATTTCTGCGGTGTCAGTTGTAATTTTTCCTTTTTCATTTCTAACTTTATTGATTTGAACCCTCTCCCTTTTTTTCTTGATGTCTTGCTGAAGGTTTATCAGTTTTGTTTATCTTTTCAAAGAACCAGCTTTTAGTTTCATTGATCTTTTCTGTTGTTTTCTTTGTCTCTATTTCATTTATTTCTGCTCTGATCTTTCTGATTTCTTTTCTTCTACTAACTTTGAGTTTTGTTTGTTCTTATTTCTCTAGTTGCTTTAATTGTAAGGTTAGATTGTTTATTTGAGATTTTTCTTGTTTCCTGAGATAAGATTGTACTGCTATAAACTTCCCTCTTAGAACTGCTTTTGCTGCATCCCATAGGTTTTGGATCAGCATTCTTTTGTTTTCATTTGTCTCTAGGTATTTTTCAATTTCCTCTTTGATTTCTTTAGTGATCCATTGGTTGTTTAGTAACGTATTGTTTAGCCTCCAAGTGTTTGTGTTTTTTACAGTTTTATTTCTTGTAGTTGATTTTTTTTTTTTTTTTTTTTTTTTTTGCGGTATGCGGGACTCTCACTGTTGTGGCCTCTCCCGTTGCAGAGCACAGGCTCCAGACGTGCAGGCTCAGTGGCCATGGCTCCTGGGCCCAGCCGCTCCATGTGGGATCTTCCTGGACCGGGGCACGAACCCGTGTCCCCTGCATTGGCAGGCGGACTCTTAACCTTTGCACCACCAGGGAAGCCCTCTTGTAGTTGATTTTTAATCTCATACTGTTGTGGTCAGAAAAGACGCTTGATATGATTTCAGTTTTCTTAAATTTACTGAGGCTTCCTTTGATCTTTACTGGAGAATATTCCGTGTGCACTTGAGTGGAATGTGTATTCTGCTGCTTTTGGATGGAATGCTCTATAGATATCAGTTAAGTCCAGCTGGTCAAACATGCCATTTGAGGCCTCTGTTTCCTTATTGATTTTCTTTCTGGATGATCTGTCCATTGATGTAAGTGTTACTTACATCAATGGACAGACCACTGTTGTGTTACTGTTGATTTCTCCGTTTATGGCTGTTAGCATTTGCCTTATATATTGAGGTGCTCCTATGTTGGGCTCATATATGTGTACAATTATTATATCTTCTTGGATTGATCCTTTGATCATTATGTAGTGTCCTTTGTCTCTTGTAACAGTCTATTTTAAGTCTATTTTGTCTGATATGAGTATTGCTACTCCAGCTTTCTTTTCATTTCCATCTGCATGGAATACCTTTTTCCATCCTCTCACTTTCAGTCTGTATGTGTCCCTAGATCTGAAGTGAGTCCCTTGTAGACAGCATATGTACAGGTCTTGTTTTTGTATCCATTCAGTCAGTCTGTGTTTTTTGGTTGGAGGATTTAATCCATTTACATTTAAGATTATTATCGATATGTATGTTATTGCCATTTTGTTAATTGTTTCGGATTTGTTTTTGTAGGTGTTTTTTCTTCCCTTCCTCTTTTGTTCTCTTCTCTTGTGATTTGATGACTATCTTTTTTTTTCTTTTTTGTGGCTGTGCCCTTGTGGCTTGCAGGATCTTAGTTCTTCAACCAGGGATTGAACCCAGGCCCCAGCAATGAAAGTGCCAAGTCCTAACCACTGGACAGCCAGAGAACTCCCTGATGACTATCCTTAGAGTTGTGTTTGGATTGTTTTTTCTTTTTCGTGTGTGTATATCTACTGTAGTTTCTTGGTTTGCGGTTACCATGAGTTTTTGATATAGCAGTCTATGTATTTACAAGATTGCTTTAAGTTGCTGGTCTCTTAATTTCGAATGCATTTCCAATATTCTGCATTTGTACTATCCTCACAATTTCTGGTTTTGATATCATATTTGTATGTGGATGATTTCCTACCTTTTGTATGTTTGCCTTTACTGGTGGGCTTTTCTGTTTGTCATTTTCTTGTTTCTAGTTTGGCCTTTTCTTCTTAGAGAAGTTCCTTTAGCATTTGTTGCAAAGCTGGTCTGGTGGTGCTGAATTCTCTTAGCTTTTGCTTGTTTGTAATGCTTTTGATTTCTCTGTCGAATCTGAATGAGAGCCTTGCTGGGTAGAGTCTTCTTGGTTGTAGGTTCTTCTCTTTTATCACTTTAAATATATCATGCTACTCCCTTCTGGCCTGCAGGATTTCTGCTGAGAAATCAGCTGATAACCTTATGGGAATTCCCTTGTATGTTATTTGTTTTTAATATTTTTCTTTGTCTTTAATTTTGGTCAAGTTGATTACTATGTGTCTTGGCATGTTCCTTTTTGGGTTGATCCTGCCTGGGACTCTGTGCTTCCTGGACTTGGGTGACCGTTTCCTTTTGCGTGTTAGGGAATTTTTCAGCTATTTCTTCAGATATTTTCTTAGGTCCCTTTTTTTTTCTCTTCTCCTTCTGGGACTCCTATAATGCAAATATTGGTGCATTTATTGTTGGTGCAGAGGTCTTTTAGACTGTCCCCATTTCTTTCTTTTTTTTTAAAATTAATTACTTTTATTTTGGGCTGCATTGGGTCCTTGTTGCTGCATGCAGGCTTTCTGTAGTTGTGGAGAGCAGGGGCTACTCTTTGTTGTGGTGCACGGGCTTCTCATTGTGGCGGCTTCTTTTGTTGTGGAGCACCGGCTCTAGGCGCGCGGGCTTCAGTAGTTGTGGCACACAGGCTTCAGTAGTTGTGGCACACGGGCTTCAGTAGTTGTGGCTTGCGGGCTCTTGAGCACAGGCTCAGTAGTTGTGGCGCACAGGTTTAGTTGCTCCGTGGCATGTGGGATCTTCCCGGACCAGGGCTCAAACCCATGTCCCCTGCATTGGCAGGCAGATTCTTAACCACTGTGCCACCAGGGAAGTCCCATGTCCTCATTTCTTGACCTTCCTTTTTTCTTTATTCTGTTCCGTGTTAGTGATTTCCACCAGTCTGTCTTCCAGCTCACTTACTCGTTCTTCTGCCTCATATATTCAGTGAATGATTCCTTCTAGTGTATTTTTTATTTGTTATTATATTGTTCATGTCTGTTTGTTTGTTCTTTAAATCTTCTAGCTCTTTGCTAAACATTTCTTGTATCTTCTTCATCTGTGCCTCCATTCTTTTTCTGAGATCTTGGATCATCTTTATTATTACTTATTTTTTTAAATTTATTTTATTATTACTATCATTATTCTGATTTCTTTTTCAGGCAGATTGCCTATCTCCACTTCACTTAGTTGTTCTTATGGGGTTTTATCTTGTTCCTTCGTCTGGAGCATATTTCTCTGTCATCTCGTTTTGTCAAACTTTTTGTGTTTGTGGGCTTTGTTCCACAGGCTGCAGGATTGTAGTTTTTCTTGCCTCTGGTATCTGCCCCCTGGTGAGTGAGGTTGGGCCAGGGGCTTGTGCAAGCTTCCTGGTGGGAGGGACTGGTGCCTGCCCACTGGTGGGTAGAGCTGGATCTTGTCCCTCTGGTGGGCAGGGCCGTGTCAAGGGGAGTGGCTAGGTGTGGTTGTGGGCTCAGGAAGACTTTAGGCAGCCTGTCTGTTGATACATGGGGCTGTGTTCCCACCCTGTTGGTTGTTTGGCCTGAGGCATCCCTGCACTGGAGCCTGTACGCTACTGCGTGGGGCCAGGTCTTGGTGCCAAAATGGCAACCTCCAACCTCCAGGAACTCACGCTAGGGAATATTCCCTAGGGACCTCTGCCACAAGTGTCCTTGCCCCCACAGTGGGCCACAGCCAACCCCCACCTCCCCAGGAGACCCTTCAAGACCTGCGGGTAGGTCTGGCCCAGGCTCCTATGGAGTTACTGCTTTGCCCTGTGTCCCAGTGCTTGTGAAACCTCATGTGTGCCCTCTAAGAGTGGAGTCTCTGTTTCCCCCAGTCCTGTGGAGCTCCTGCACTCAAGCTCTGCTGGCCTTCAAAGCCAAATGCCCTGGGGGCTCCTCCTCCTGATGCCAGATCCCCAGGGTGAGGAGCCTGATGGGCTCAGAACTCTCACTCCTGTGGGAGAACCTTTGCCATATAATTATTTTCCAGTTTGTGGGTCACCCACTGGCAGTATGGATTTGATTATATCATGAAAGCACCCCTCTTACTGTCTTGTTGTGTCTTCTTCTTTGTCTTTGGATGTAGAATATCTGTTTTGGTAGGCTCCAGTCTATTTTTTGGTCAGTGGTTGTTCAGCAATTAGTTGTGATTTTGGTGTTTTCATCAGAGGAGGTGAGCTCAAGTCCTTCTACTCCGCCATCTTATCTCCAATCCCTGTAGAAGTATTTTTTTGTTTTAATTTTTTAAAAATTTAATTTAATTTAATTAATTTTGGCCATACTGCACAGCTTGTGGGATCTTAGTTACCCGATCAGGGATTGAACCCGGGCCCTCAGCAGTGAGAGTGTGGAGTCCTAACCATTGTACCTCCAGGGAATTCCCCCTGTAGATGTATTTTTGATGTATTTGTGGGAGGAGGTGAGTTTCATGTCCTTTTACGCTGTCATCTTGAATACCTCCCAGAATGCGTGGGCTTCTGACACTTCCTTGATCCCTTCCTCCCTCCTCCTTCCTTCTCTTCATACCTTTTCTTCTTTTCTTCTCAGCCCATTGTTTCATCAATTTATCTGTACTCACGTCTCATAGAAACCAGGTTTTACTAGTTTTTCTTGAAACTACAGAGCAGATGAGATTTGACATTTACTTCTATTTCCTGAGGGAAATCTTTTCCCAAAGTATGTTCAGTCTTAGCTTATTGTATAATGTTAGTCTTTATGCTGTAGAATCTTCATAGACTACATTTTTTTCCTCCCCAGGAAAAGGCATATTTTATTGAGGTATGTACTTACGATGTGTGATTATATATATGTTGTGTGTGTGTGTGTGTCTTGTATACGTATACTGACATGTGTGTGGTTTTATGTATATGTGTGTATATATACATATATAATCACACATAAATGTACAGTTTAAAGAATTTTCACGAAGAGAATACAACCCAGTGCTCAGATAAAAAATCAGAACACATCAAGCACTCAGGAGCCCTCCTCATACCATCTTCCCCACTGCCTGTTCCTGCGAAGGGTAACCACTATTCTGATGTTTAATAGGTTAGTTTTACTTGTTTTTGAACTTTATATTAATGGAATCTTAGAGTATATTCTCTTTTATGTCTGGCTTCTTTCCCTTCACGTGTTTGTTAGATTCATTTTTGTTACACGTAGTTACACTTCCCATTCTCACTGGTATATGATATTCCACTCTGTGAATATACTACATCAAAATTTTTTTCTCTTCTACTGTTGATAGCATTTGGGTAATTTCCAGTTTTTGCCAGCCTGGTCATTTTAAGCAGTGAATATCTTATCCAGGGCTGCCATTTCACCCCAGAAGGGTGAGCATCTTCCATCTTGCTTCCCATGCCTTGGGATGCTGACAGAGTCCTTCTGCCAGATCTTGGAGGCCTGAGTGCTCCGGATTCAGTGGTCAAGGTTGGGAGTGGGGGGATCTGGGCAGTGGGCAGCTTGGGTAGAGTTTTGCCTCTGTATAGCTTCTTCCATGCTGTTGGCTTGCCTGGGCTTCAGTGCAGTGAGGGTTTCCCCCTGCTTGCACTGCCCAGGGCCAGAGATGCTCAGACCAGGGTTTAGAGCCTCAGGTGATGGCCTTGGATGAATCTCAGAGGTGTGCAAATCTATAAAATTTTAAAAGATTGTGTTTTCATTTCAAGATCATGTAAAACAAATTAAATAGGCATATTCTGGGTCATCTGAATCAAGCTAATTCTTATGAGGTTGTTTAAGAAAGTATAAAGAGGGTGTGTGTTCCAGCGTCAGACTGCTGTGTTCAAATTTTCACTCTCCATCCCAGCTGTGTGACCCGGGACAACACTCATGCACTATGCCTGAGTGCCTTTAGCTGTAAAAGGGCAGCAGTAACTGTTCCTACTCTGGGGTCCCTGTGAGATCTAAATGAGATTATGCCTGCAAAGCCCTTTGCCTAGTGCTTAATGAGCATCAGTGCTCAATCACCATTTGATTTGTGTGTATTATCTGGATGGCCCCATGATTGTCAATGGCTCATGAGAAAAAAGAAACTGGATTTAATAGAGAAGTGATGTGTTAGAGCTGACTGAAGGACAAATGATATCACAGTGTGTTGAATAAATGAAAATTTCACAGTAGTTTAAATAAAGAAAAGCAGTGTGATAATTGAGTCATCACACCAGGCAGGCTGAACTCAAAGGGATGTACGTGCCTGGGAGCAGTTGGTGCTCTGCTTGCATTATGAGCTGCAACTTATTTTTCAGCAAAACGTCATCTATCCCTTTAAATCTGTGTTGTTAAGATGTTTTTATTGGTTTTGTCATTTTCTTTGCATTCAAGTTATAAATTTGTTTGGCTTTTATATGAAGGATATAAGCATGTGTTTACGTCTAGTTTGAACATATTTAGGTAACTTGCTTTATAAAAACAATTTAAGTCAGCACTGCGTCTTAAAAGGTAACCCTGTGGTTTCAAACACTGCCCTAGGTCTTTGGCATTGGAATTCAGGTGGAGGGAAAGCGAATGTTTTTCCTCTTGGCACAGGGCTCTACCTCTCCTGTGGGCGTGGTGGACCAGAGCAGAGAGAGTAGCCATGACCTCGAGTGCAAAGCCTGCTGACAGCTCTTCAACACCGCCAGTCTGCAGGCTGGCAGCTTCTCCAATTTTACACCCTCCCAAAGGTTTGTTTGTGGACTTTATTTTATGATCCAGTTGACCATGGTGTTACTGCTGTTGCTTTATAGTATTTCTACCTTTGCAGTCAGGATCTTTGAGACTTACGGCTCTAAGGGATAAAATGTTTCCTGTTACCTATGTAACCTAGATGTCAGCAAGGATCATGCTGCCTGGCGAGATCTAGAGGGGATTAATCCAAACTTCCCATTCTTCCCATACCTGGCTCTGGAAAAGGCCAGCGCCTTTCCGGTGCTTCTGTGGATTTCCATGGACCTTGTACTCGTGCTTACCTCTGGCTCCCTGTTCCTACTTGTGTAGGGAGCATATTTTCCCCTCTGCATCTTCTTTTATCCCTACTTTGGCTTCCATCCAAACATAGAATTTGTCCTTTTCTTTCATTTCTGCTAAAACCCACGAGACTTTTGCTTGTATGGTAAACATTACTGAAGGTTTAGGGATATTTTGCGGGAGGGAGTGAAGTGAAGGGAAGAAGAGGGTTTATTTTATAGCAACACAAATGATTTGACATCAGATGTTTGATGTTTCTGTTCTTCCAAGTCTTTCAGCCATTCTGCCCCCTTCCTCTCTCACCTCTCTCTCTCCTTCCACTCCCAAATTTCTAGTCCTTTCAAACAGAACTGTTCCCCTGTCTCTTTTTAAGCCTTGTCTTCAGAATCTCACCTTTTCACCCCCACAGCTTGTCAAGATAGTCTCCCTAACAATTTCCTTCCCAAAATGCATTCTGTTGTTAGGGAGTTAGATGACTGTGGGCTGCCCCCTGCACCTATTGAAGCTCTTGTCTGGGAATAGAACAAATATCAGCTCAGTGCTTACAAAGCACTTTCACCTACATGAGCCCCTGGGTGAAATATCATGCCCATTTTACAGATGTGGAACCAGAAGCTCAGAGAGGTTGAGTGAATCATCTGAAGCCACATAGCCAGCTAAGTGGGGGAGTAGAAATCCGCACCCAGATCGAAGATTTTGATCTATGACCCATGTCATCATACACAGGATGAATGCTGTCTGAACCTTCAGGGATCTGAGGCCACATGGATTCCAGTGTAAATGATTAACATGGGACAACCCAGTTGGCCTGGGGAGGGTGATGGGGGGCAGCCCCAGCAGGTGTGTGCATTCTCCAGGAGTTGGACTGCCAGTTCCCACCCCATGCCTTCCACTTCCTTCTGTCTCTTGCTGGCTAGCTCCTTCTCATCTTCAGGTCTAGGTATAGAACTGGCTATACAATGTGTGGGGCACAGTACAAAATGAAAATGCTGGGCCTCTCGTTCAAAAGTTATTAAGAATTTTAAAACGACAGGAGAACGTTAAGCTAAGTATGGGACTCTTGGAAGCAACTATACCGGTCATATGCCCACAAAGCCAGCACTGTATGAAGGTTACCCCCTCCACCCTCCGCCAGGAATCATCCTCTGGCTCCGCATTCTGAGCTCGGTGCTTATCATATGCTGTCATCGTTTCTTCTTTATGCGCCTGTTCCCCCGTTACTCTGTGAGCTTCGTGAGACCTGTGTCCTGTTCACTGTTGTTTCCTGGTGCCCACCCAGCACAGGCCCTGACGAAGAGCAGGGGCTCAGTGGATGCCCCACTGGGGGCTTGGGGCTCCTGAAAGTGAGACCTGGAGGAACCAGGCGGTGAATAGGCAGTACCCACCACAAGTTCAGACCAGGCATGACTGAGCCTATGGGACTTGGCAGGGGTTTCGGGCATAGGGTGGAGGTGAGGTGGGAACTCATTTTCTCTTCAAGAGAATATGTTAATTGTTTACTGCCCAGGACCTCACAAACCCTGCTCCTCAGGGCCAAGTAGGGTGTGACCAGCCACGGAGGTGGGGCACAGGCAGGGGACAAGGGCAGAGAGCATGGAACAGACACAGAGCCCTTCCTGGGGCTACACAGCCTGGCCCACGGACCCTTTTTTAGCCTCCTGAGGTTTCTAAGGCCCCCATGCCCCTTACCCACCCTCCTTGCTCAGTGGTGTGTGTGGGAACAGGGAACTATTTCTCTAATGTCCCCTCAAAGCTAGGGGAAGGGAAGAGGGCAGAATTCTCAGAGGTTTCAGACAACAAGGAGCCCTCATGTGGAACCCCCTGATTCCCACAGATTTCTTTTGGTTCTAAGTGATGGAAACCCTACTCTGTAAGCAGAAAAAGAGATGTATAATATTAGCTGAAAACTGAGAAGCTCAAGGGCAGATGTATCTTTAGGGATTGCTGATTCTTGAGCCCAAATGATGTCACCAGAGCTCAGTTTCTCTCTTTTCATTTCTTTCTGGTTGGAGGGCAAGGTTTGAAACCTCCTGAAAACTCTGGCCAAAACCCTAGATGGGCTCTGATTGGCTGGGCTTAGGTAATGAGCACATCTTTGAGCCAATCCCTGTGTGTAGGGATGGGAGCAAGGATGGTCCCTCCAGATTCCCTCCCATAGGTCCCTCTCCTCCCGTAACAAGCAGGGCTGTGCTGCCAGGGGAGGGGCAGGAATGGGATGAACCAGCAGAGCAGCCAGTGACCACTGGTGTTTTTTTTTTGTTTTTTTAACCCAGCACCACCTCCTCTCTGTGTCACTGGCTTCTAAGCCTCTAGAGTCAGGTCCCAGGAGGATCCTTGTAGAGAGGAGACTGCTGAGCGTGGGGAACTGCCTGGAAAGTCAGGGCTCTGGCTGGTGCCCCAGGTTCCCTGTTTCTAGAAACCTCTTACCATCTTCCTTCAGAGCAGATCCCAGGGTTGTCTGCACAGCACAGGGTGAGGAGACCACCAAGCAGTACTTTCTCAACTCCAGATTGCCTCTCTTTGAGGATGGGAAATATTTTTTATTTTAGTTTTACCTCAGAAATAAGCCAATCATAACCAAAGGAAGACAAAGAGAACCCTATATGAAAGAATTAAGTGCCCGCTGCTCTTGGGTCCTTTCCTTTAGACTTCTGTTACCACAAACCTGTTCCCCAAGGCCAAGCAAGGCATGAAGAACTCTACTGATGATGGTGATGAGCATTTTCTTCAGCCCTGTGGGCATTTCTCTTTTTCAGATGTGTTCAGAGGAAAGACCAAATTTTTTATCAGTTGATTCCATATTTAGTGGGAAAATAGGAAGATTTCTCAAGAACCTGAGGTGGTGGAGAAATGTCTCCCTGCTGTGGTTGTTCTACCTGTGGTTCTGGGTCAAGCGTGAGAAGGAGCTGGATCTTAAAGCCAGGAAATCCAGGTTCCATGCCTGCCCTCTCAGGACCTTCAGGTCGAACTTGGCTCCTGTCACTGGGCCTCACTTGCCCCACCTGTAAAGTGAGGGGTTGGACAAGATGACCCCAGAGTTCCTTCTTAGCTCTTAATTTCTGTGAGTCTAGGTCAGGTCGAGAAGGAAGACCAATCAGGATTCTGGTTCTGTTCCTGCCCTTGCCATGACTCACTAGGTGACCTTGGGTAAGTTCTTTACCTTGTTGGACCTGTTCCCCACCCTTGAACATCCTATATCCCATAGGAGGGCTGTCTAAAAAGTGGTCAGTGTTCAGGAGCCCTTTTCCTCAGCAGGCTCACCACTAAGGACCCTGTGTACTAGGAAACTCTAGACTGGGTCCAGCCTTCTATTGAAGTCTGTGGGTCCAGCCCCCCATATCTGGGGCTCACACCTCTAATCACATGGCTTCAGGCCTCCCTGCCCTATTTAGGCCACTCTGGCCTTGTTCTGTCTTCCAGACCCAGAAACCAATATGGACATGCCTCAGCTAAAATGTTCAACTCTGCAAAAGCCTCATCAAGGACTGTTCTGAGCCAGTGGGAGGGCCTGATGCTGAGTAGGACATCGAGGAAGTAGATGTGACTCCCATCCTTGGGGAGATCATTGTCTGGGGTGGAGAGGAAGGGCCAGTGTGAGCCTTTACCAGGTGTGGTGAGAGAGGGACAGTGGAAGAGAGGATTTCAAGTTGGGGGAACTAAGAGGAGGTTTTGGATGGGACGTTGAAGGATGGGGTGGCCAGTGCAGTGGAGGAAGTGCAAACAGTCTATAGGGTCCGGGGGAGGAGGGTGATGAGTCTGGAAGGAGCATGAGACCAAGTCTCCAGAGGCTGTCATGGCCTGGACTCGGGGCTGGGGAGGCAGGGAGCGTTCTAGACTGGTCAGGAACCTTTTGGTTGCAACTGATGGGAACTGAACTTGAACTAACCTAGGCAAAAAGGGTGATTTATTGGGAGAACTGAGAATCTGAGGAAGGTCTGAACATCCCAGCACGGGAAAGACGAGGGTGCTGCTGGCTTTCAGGAACAGCTGACCCGGTGCTTGGACACCATCAGGACCCATCTCTTGATCCTGTTTCTCTGTGCTGGCTTCATTTTTCTCTTTCATGGCTAATTTCTCTGCATGGGGAAGGGACTTACTGGCGCAGCTCAGGTCGGCTTCTCACCCCTGGATCTATCACCACATGGTAACAGGCTGGTCTGTTACTGCCTGCAGAAGCCAGGGGAAGGCAGCTTCTGAAGGAAGGGACCATGCTGAGCAGGCACCCCCAGAGCCTTTCCCTGAGTTTCTTAGCAGAATATGGCCTTATTTGACCTGCATTTTGGGAAGAGTAGGCATTAAAGACAACAGTTTTCTTCCTTTTATTCATAAAAACAAATTTGCAACAATTTATTAAAAATTGATACCATGCAATAGGGGTACGAGAAATTCCTCATTTACATTTGATTCTGGCAGTTCCAGTCTAATTTAAAGCGTTTGTGCACTAACATTGGAAAACACCTTCAGGCTGAAGCCTCTTCGGAAGTGTATGGTGTTTGCTGCATATAAAAGGACAGAACCGTTAAATAGCTAGAGTCACTTCTGTGGGTCTTGTTATTTGTGGGGAAATTTTAAAAAAAACAGGTGAACCTACAGTATCATTAAGACAGAGAATGTACTGTGTGGGTTAACCTAGAAGACTGTGCACGCTCAGGAGTCACAGTGGGTCACAGATGCACACACTCACCTCCGACTGTCCAGTACTTTTTCTTTTTTTCTTTCCTGCTTTGCTGGATTAATATTTCTACAGGTATTGTTTCTCTGTGTGTGTATACATTATGTACAATGAATTGTTTCTTTCCCTTTGAAAAATTAATGTGGTCCTTTAAATTAAATCTGGTTTGGTGAAATCAAGAAAGAAAGTAAATACTGTAATACACAGTGAGTAACAACACTGATTTTTAGTGCCTAAACAGACAGTGACTTCAAGTTGACCTGTGATGTGTTAACATTTTTTTTCCCCTAAAAGCTACAGTACCTCCATAACCTCTCTTTGGGGGAGGGGAGGGGAACTCTATGCTACGTGAAATAGGGTGTTTTGAAATGTTGGTGATGGTAAGATTCCCATGGGCCCTTTTGTCAAACCCTTGTGGTAACAACACTGTATTCCTGACTTCAGTCGTCTGGGAAGAGATTATTGCCTGCCTGTTGAAGCTGCCATTAGGTTTCTTTAGGGAGTTGAGCGACTGCTCAGTTGTGCAGACGTCCGGGACATTGTCATTCAGGCCTTTCTTTAGCAAATGAACCTGTGCCAGGAATGTCACAGAAATCATTGGGATCCACCTCTCTCCAGCCAGGTGGATACTGGTATAGGGCTGTGCTGGGAGCTTCTCTGGGCCACAGCCCTGTCTGTCCTGAGGGCTGAGGGTCATGGTCATCCTGATACCTCATGGGTCAGGGCCGCTTCACTGTTTGGTATGAAGCTTTCCTGGATGAGATCAAGTTTTGATCTTCAGAGTGACCCTGTGAGGTAGGGCAGGACAGGTGTTATTTCAACCCCAATTTGTTAGAGAGGGGAAACTGAGGCTCAGAGAGACACAAGTGACTTGCCCAAGGTCATGGAGGGAGTTAGCAGTGGAGCAAGGGCTTGAACCCAGGTCTTTGTGACCCCCAGGCCAGTGCTCTTTGGGGTTCGTTTAAAAGGGAAGAGTGATCTTATGAATGAGAATCAGTGTGCTGATTGATCACCCCTGGGACCCCCAAGGGCAGAGCTTGCCGGCTTGTCCCAATGAAGGCTGCCTTCTGGAAGTTAAGGGAAGCCCTCAGCTAGCAACTCTCTCCCCGCGACTACATCTAGCAGATGCCCCCGATTCACTTTGGTCAGAAACAAAGTCAGTGGAAAAAAACAAAACAAAACCCCAGCCAGCCCTTTGGGCCCTGATGAGAGAGGTTAAAGTGCACAATCTTTCTTTATCGTGTTTGCTGGGAACAGACATTCTATGATTAGCTCGGGTGCCCCCCTTATTATGGGGGACACCTGATACGAACACAAGGACATGGCTGACGTGGTGGGTGCATGGCCGACTGTGGGTGAATGCTGCAGAGCGTGTCTGCAGTGACGTGCCCTAAATCCCCACGGTCCCGAACGGGTGTTATTGTATTAATGTGTGGCATTTATCAGAGAGTAAGTCCCACCGGGAGGCATGCGAGTCAGCCTACTCCGGTACCCCAGCCCTCGGCCCGCAGAGCTGTGCCCGGCTGCCCTCCCTGTATACTCCCTGTTCCAGGAAGGCTGGGGTTGGCTGGACTGGCAGCTGGGAGCCTGGCTGCCCTGCCCACCTCCTTCCCCAGAGGGGAGAAGGGCTGGCCTGGGGGGCCACAGCCGGTGGCATGTGTGCAGAGGCAGAGGTGGTTTCTCCAGAAGCCCCTCGCCTCTTTTCAAGGCTGCTCAGGGCCACTCAGTGACTTCTAGCTGGAGTTCTAGTGACTTTCTCCTTGTCTAGGATTTTTTTTTTTGCCAAGTTTCAAATATCCTAGCTCCTCCTCCTTTGCAGACATTAAGGAAGAAGTCATTTTCATTCCTCTTCTTTGTGAAAGAATGAAAACTTCACAAATAAGGCGCGAGGTCAGGTGCCAAGTGCCCCCCATCCTGTGCACTCCGTGCCATCGAGCAGTCCCGCAAGGCCAGCCGTGGCGCCAGCTTCTCCATGGCCAGAGCTGACAGGGTTCCTGTAGCAGATGCCTCTGCTCCGTGTGGTTCCGTCGCGGGGGAGGCCCCGGCCCCAGGCCTCCCGCCCTCACAGGCCTGAGACCATAACTCGGAAGGAGGGTGGCACGTGTCTGTGGCGGGGGCTGGCGGTGGGGCTGACGCAGGGGCTGACACAGCTGGCGTCCACGCCTCCAATGGACGGGAGGTAGGCGTGGTGGAGGATGGGGAGCTGGAGGGACAGCCGGCGCTGGATGCTGTGGCAGGGAGAGAAGGAAGGGGGGTGTTAGTGAAGGCTAGTGGGCTGCTCACCAGGAAGGCCCTTGGAGTCGCTTTGGCTAAGAAACTGATGGTGGTGCTAAGAAGCTAACTTCTCTCTGAATCCAAGATCTGTCCATCCTGTCATCTAACCACTCATCCATCTGGCAGGTGTTTAATGCAGGCCTGCCTGTGCCAGCTGCTGCCCCGGGAATAACCAGAGCAACGGCAGCAAGGAGGAGGCAGGCTTCTTGAGCTTCCAGTGATTTTTAAGAATAAGGCCTTGCCCTTCGACCAGGGCTTTGCTGCAAACCCAGACAGCTCTCATTCGCTACTCTTGCCAGTCCCCTAATGGCCTTGGCTTTGGGTTCCATCCCGGAAAGGCTTCTCAGCTGCTCTGTCCTTCCTTATTGGCTTCTCTGCCACTGTCTCTTGTCCAGGACCTCAGTCCTTCTTGCTGGGCCAATTCCAAAAGGTTCCTTCCTGGTCTTTCGGCTTCTTTGGTGACTAGCGTTTTCTCTCCAACACTGGGATGGGGCATTCAGGGCTCCCCAAGATCTGCCTCTTGTCAAATTCTCCAGGTGAACCTTCTACCCCCTCTGCCCGAAAACCTTACCCTCTGGTGGCTAGTTTCCCCTAAAACCCTGCTTATGGGCAATCTTACATGCCTCTGCACATGCTGTTTCCCTGGCCTAGCTAGCTCTTCCTCTGCTTTCCCATCTGAAGATCCAGTTTAAATGTCATCGTTTTTGTGCTAACCCCCTCAGAGAGTGAGCTCCTTCCTTCTCTGTGCCCCCAGAACAAGGAATTTCTGGTAAATTCCCAGAAAGGCAGCCAGAAAAAAATCTGAGGCCGGGCTGAGTCAGGGGCTGGGTAAACAGGACTGATGGAGGAGCGGAGTGAAAAGGGAGCAGCCTTCTGACTACCTGCTCACTGCCACACCCTTCCGCTTGCCTTCTCATCAGTCCTCATGACCAGCAGGCAGGAGAGTAAATCACCTTATTTGTTGTGAAGGCTGCTTTGGCGGATGTGCCCAGGCCACTGCTCCCCTGCTCGGCTGTGTTTCGTGCAGTTTCCCACTGCATCTGGGAAGTTGCATTCCCTGAACTCTTAGGCCTCCTTGTGTCCCCCAGGCCTGGCCACTCAGGTGGGAAAAACCCCAGACCTTCACAAAACCCAATAGGCAAAAGAAGCACTGCTGTTCCCATTATAAAGATGAGAGAAGGGTAGAGTTTGTGTAACTTGCTCACAGAAACAACCAGAACTGGGGAAGGTGTGACTCTTGCTTCTTCTGTTGAACCACAGTGCTTTGTGGGATGGCAAATGAACTCACAGAGGCTGCCTCAGGGTGCGCCCTGGGGTGTATGCATTGGTGGGGTTCTGAGATGGATGGGGACAGATGCAGTGCTGCCCCCACTCCCTAAGGACCTGCTGGCCAGAAGGGCTTCTCCCAAGAGACCCTTCCCAGGTGCTCATGAGAGATTAGTGTGTTAGAGACTTCATTTGGAAATTAAAGTTGAGCTTGTGTAATGTCATTGGTGTTGGCAGAGTCCAGGAAAATGGGGAGCTGAAGAATGAACTTGACCTGGGAAAGGGTGTTCTGTCTGAGCATCCCAGGCAGGGTGGGCATCTGTGTGTGGTTGTCAGAGCCACACATTCTGCTGTCTGCTGGGATCCTGTTTGCCTTTTCATTAATTCATTGCCAAAAACCTACTCAGTGCTGGAAGCTGTGTTCAGTCCAAGGGACATAGGAAGGACTTAAACCTTACCCTCCAGGTGCTTGCACTGTAGTGCAGGGAACTAATAGGTAGACCACTGATGAATGCCATGTAACTATCAGTAATTATATTGGACTGTCAGCTGCGAGGCCCTGGAGCTAATTGGGTTGAGAGGCTACTAGCTCTAAGACTAAATGGCCCCAAATGACACTGCAGTTGGTGATTGGGCTCCCTTTGCTGGTTCCTCTCCCCTTGTTGTCACTTACCAGGGGAACAAGTTTCAGAGGTGACATTTCTAATTGCTGCTTCTAATCCACTGTAAACTGGGAAGAACTAAAAATTGCCAGTGGGGACAAAGCTACTGGAGATGTCCAGGTCTTTGCTTAGATGTCACCTCACCAAGTTTGCTCTGACCTCCCTGTGTAAAATTATACTCCCTAACTCCTTCCCTGCTTAGTTTTTCTCCAAAGCACCTATCATTTAACATAACATACTAGGTTTTGCTTTTTTGTTAAGTTATTGTCTTCCCAGATAGAATGTAAACTCCATGAAGGGAAGGATTTTTGTCTGTTTTCTTCAGTGCTGTGCTTGATACATAGTAGGTCTCAGTAAATTGGTGTTAAGTAAATGTATTCATTTTATATGTAACAAAGGCAGAGAACATGGGATTTGATGTTGGAGAGACCCAAGTTCAAATCCTATCATCTCCTGCATTTAGCAACTGGTAATCTTTGGCAAGTCACCTCCCCTCTTTGAATATTAGTCTTCTTATGTGTAATATAAGCAGTGTAATTTGACCTGCATCATGAGATTACTGTAGAGTTCAAATAAAGTAATGCATGTGAAAACATGGTGCCAAATGTAAACTCTTGTGTAGGAGGAATGTAGTCTTGGGCAGTAATTGTGAAGGAGAAGGTACTTACTGTTCTGGGGAGTTTATATCTTCTATAGGATCTTTGCATGTTCGAGAGGGCTCTGTCGTGTTCCACTGTAGCTGGGGATTTTGATCGAGGTGGTTTTTTAAAATGGCCTTTCCCCCATCTGAATGCAAAACAACAATACTGCAATAATTCTGTAAACTTATTTTTAAAAATCAACAGTGCAGTCATTTTTAGGATACTGCCCAAGGAGAGAGAATGCAAAAGAGCCCATCTTCCCTTTGTGTTCTCTAAGCCATGGTCCCTGAGCCGCTCTCCTGAGACCAAGGCAGGGAGCCGAGAAGCCCCTGTCCAGGGAAGGAAGTGGCGTGCTGGGGATGTGGATAGTGTGCCGTGGGACCTCCCTTTCTCCAAGAAAAAAAGGGAATCGCGTCGACCAATGTAAGCAACATAACTTAGAAATGAGAGGTTCTAATATGAAGGTCCTTTTCACGGGTGCATTAGGAATATAATGACAAAGAAAAAAAAGAACTCCAATGTATATTTTCCATAAGATTGCTAAGTCTGAAAAGAATAATAATAGTAAACTGCTGGTGGGAGTATAAACCGGCATAATCTTTCTGGCAGGTACTGTCAATAAGCAGCAAACACTATAAAAAGTATGTCTTTTACCCAGAATTTCCACTTTCAGGAACTATCCCAAAGAAATAATTAAGGATGTTTGTGAAACTATACACAAGGTGTTCAAATCCACATTGTTTACCATTCACAGAAATACTGTGTAGCCACAAAACATGATGCTCTCAACCGTCTTTGTGCTTCAGAACCACCTGGAGAGAACTAAAGAAATATGAAATATAAAAACATGGCCCACACCTAAGAGATGTGGATTCATTTGGTTTGGAAAAGAGTATGGGTGTTGGGCTTCCCTGGTGGCACAGTGGTTAAGACATGGTGCAGGGGACATGGGTTTGAGCCCTGGTCCAGGAATCCCACATGCCGCAGAGCAGCTAAGCCCGTGCGCCACAACTACCGAGCCTGCGCTCTAGAGCCCTCGAGCCACTACTACTGAAGCCCGCGTGCCTAGAGCCCATGTTCCGCAACAAGAGAAGCCACTGCAATGAGAAGCCTGTGCACCACAATGAAGAGTACCCCCTCTTGCCGCAACTAGAGAAAGCCCGTGCGCAGCAACTAAGACCCAACACAGCCAAAATAAATAAATTTATGTTAAAAAAGAGTATGGGTTTTTTCTTTTTCTGCTGCAGGGTTAGGGTTAGGGCAACCTTACATGTGTGTCATTTTGCATCTGTGTGAATACAGTCAATCCTCTTCATTCATAGATTCTGTGTTAGTGAACTCGCCTACTTGCTAAAATTTATTTGTAACCCCAGAGTCAATACTCGTGGTGCTTTCACTGTCATTCGATAACACACACAGAGCATCAAAAATCTGAGTCGCTCTCCCAGCTGAGGTTGAACAAGGCTCTGCCTTCTTGTTTTACCTCTCATATTATAAATAAGTATCCTTATTGTGGTCTATGAAGTACCACGTTTTTCACATTTTTGTGCATCGTGTTGGTGCTTTCGCTGTTTAAAATGACTCCCAAGCCTAGTGCTGAAGTGCTATCCATTGTTCTCCTAAGCTGTGATGTGCCAGATGGAGAAAATGTGTGTTAGATGTGTTGTTCAGCTATGAGTTACAGTGCTGTTGGCCATGAGTTCAGTGTTAATGAATAAACAATGTTTATTAAACAAGGTGTCTTCCAGTAGAAACACACGTAAAACAAAATTATGTATTGATCAGTTGATGAAAATGTCCACCTGGGAGAGGCTTGCAGGAACCTAACCCTGTGTCTCCGCTAGGAATTCACAGTTCACAGGGACTTTGTAGAACACGATTACTGTGAGTAATGAGAGTTGACTGTATATCCTTAGGATAAGTTCCCAAATTGGAGTTGCTGGGTCAGAACAATTTCTATTTCGTGCAGCAGTGTTTCGCCACCTGTTGCCTCCCACTCTCAGCAACTTTTTGATCTCTGATCTTTGTTAGTCTTATAGGTAAAAATGGTATTTCACTGCAAATTAATTTGCATTCCTTTAATTAGGAGGGAGACTGAGCATCTTTTCATAAACGTAAGAACCACTTGTATTTCCTTTAATGAGAACTCTCTTTTGCCCATTTTTCTTTTGGTTTGTTGGTCTTTTTCTTACTAGTTTGTATATAGTTATATACACTTTGTATATAATTACACATAATTTTTTTTATGTAAGGGAATAAGCTTATTACCTGAGATAATATTTTTTAGCTTAGTTTCTTTGATTTTTTGACTGTACCTATGGCTTTCACATTGTTAACAAAATTTCTTTTGTATTTAAATTCATCAACTTTTTTTCTTTATGGTTTCTCTGTTTTGCATCAAACTGTAAAGGTTTCCCTCCTGCTGAGATTACAAAAGAAATTCTTCTATGGTTTCTTCTAGTACATTCATGGTTTTCACTTTTTATATTTAAATCTTTTATCCATCTGGAATTTATTTTTGTGTAAGTTGTGAGGTAAGGATCTAACTTTATTCTTTTCCAGATGGCTACCCATTTATCCCAATGAAATTTATTGAATAATTCATTTTTCTCCACTAATTTGAAATGCCCACCTTTACTAGATACTAAAATAATCAGGAATAATTTTTATTCTTTCAGTTTCCTTGTTACTTATCTGAATCTAGACATTTTTAAACAATCAACATCTAATATAATAAGAATTATATAATAATTCTTTTGTAATAAGAATAAAACTAAAGATTTTTCATTGATTTAAACAAATTTTATAAAATTAATGAATATATGCTAATGACAAGATGCAAACAGTAGAGAAGTATATAAAATGAAACATAAAAGAATCCCTTCTCACCCACTCTCCACACATATTGTCCCTTTCCCACAGGTGGATACTGTTAACAATCTGGTGTTTGTTCTACCAGACCTTTTAAAAAATGCACTTACACACACACACACACACACACACACACACACACACACACACACACACACACACACACACACACACACACACACATACACATACATGTGTGTGCATACTGTATCATAATGCTTGTCCTCATACTGCTTTTCTCATTTAGAGCTCTTTCCTTATCTGTACAAAAGAGATGCACCTTACTTTTTAATAACTGTACTATATGCCTTGTTTTGCTGTATCATAATTCATGAAACCACTCCAAATGATGAACATGTAAGTTAATTCCAGCTTTTCTCGCCTACAAGTAGTGTTATGATAAGCACTATGTGTCTATATCTTTGACCCTGTGGGATTATTTCTAAGGGGAAGCCTCCCGCTAGGGGAATTGCTAGTCAAGGGGCTTAACATCAGACATTTGCAGAGTGCCAGACCGACTTCCAAAACATTGCAGGAGAGTGTCCATTTCCATACGCTCTTAATCAACTCTGGTAATCTTTTTAAAATTTTGCCTAAATGTAGGCAAAAAATGGACTGTTATTTCCCAGGTGGTTGGTGGGATCGAATGTCATGTCATCTTACTGACCATTCCTTTCCTGTACGTTGATGAGGTGTGTTTGAAACTGTGAAATGTTGGAAGAGTTATGAGTACATTATTCACTAAGAACAATGTGCCCCCAGTCAGAACGCTGGGAATGCTGGCCATGTGGGGTACACATGGAACTGGAGCCCAAGGGACTGAGAAAAAGAAGCCCCGTGCATAGGTGGATCCCCAGGTGGGGCTCCAAACAAACACTGAACTGCACTCAGTAGATGTGGGTTCCAGATACTCCAGCTTGGCTTGTGTGACTTCAGACTTGCCCCACCCCCCTCTCTGAGCCTCAGTTTCTTCATCTGTAAAATGGACGGCTAGTGTCTCATACCCAGGGTCCCACCTCCTCTTACCTGTGCTCTCAGTGAAGTTCCCCAGGTTGAGGATGTCGTTGAGTTCTTGGTAGTGGTTCTGTTTAATGTAGGTGGTCTTTTCTGGCGTGTCCTGCAGCTGCATGGTGACCTCTTCCAAGTCTTTGTCCAGCTAGAAAACAAAGGCTCCCGCTGAGTCAGAGCCCCCGGCCCAGCCCCTGCTCTGGCCCCAGGTGGAAAACTGAGTTTTCCCAACTCACTAGTATAATCACAAATCTTTAAGAACTCCTTTCTTTCTGAGGATGTCTTGAATTGGGCATTGCTGGACCCCAGAGCCTGGGCTAGGTGGGCAATAAACTCCTGTCAGATTCTGACAAACCGTATCTGTCTAGTTCATGTTCTTCTCGGTTCTTGCAGCCATGAGGATGGTAGATGGGACTGCACAGCCATGATGTGGGGATGCTCTAGAGGGGACATGGTGGGGAGCGGCAGCCCGGAAAGTTCCTGCACAGGGCAGAGGGACTCAAATGGGAGGATGGGGCCCTGGTGACCAGTGCTGTGGGAGGTACCTCTGTGATCTTCATTCGCAGGCGATGGTTTTCTGACTGCAGGCCCTCTAGGCGGGACGTGCTTGCTTGGTTCACGCTGGTGACTGAGGTGGAGGTTTTAGAATCTTCTTTCTTCTGATTCTGAGTGAACTGGAATCGTCTGTTCTGAGTTGCTGCATCTGGGTTTGTTCTCAGAGTGATAAGCTGAAAGGACAAAGGTGGGGCTGAAAAGAGGACCCTGGGGCCCTTCCTCCCATGCCAATCCAGCTGCTTCCAGCGGGTCCTGCGCTGGAGGCAACATGGGGCCCCAGGAACGACACAGGCTGGGAGTCTGGAGCCCTGGGCTCAGACTTGTTTCTTTCCCTCGTTTGTGTGTGCCCTTGGGTAGCCCCCTTCCCGTTGCAGAGTCTCGGTTTTCTTCCTTGCCACTAGATATCTGGTCTCCTGATCCTGATTGCACCCGCATCCCAGCTATCCTGCAGAGGCCACCCAGGGCCCCTCAGGCCTGGCTCCAGCTGAGCCTCACTCTGCCTTAGCCCAGCTCCACGTAGAAAATAAACAGCTGTAGGTGACAGCTGTGAAGACAATGGGAGGAAAGTGAAGGCTTGTGCTTCTTAGAACCATGGCCACGGCCTCTGTCCACCAGGACCTATGGTTCAGAGGTGAGGGGCAGGGATGGAGGAAGGATCTTTACCAGGCCAGAGGCATTCAGGGCAGAGTGCTCACCACGGTGCTGGGGGGTGAGGATGGTGACGGTAAAGGAAGTCCAGGGGGAAGAAATGGCATATGCAAATGCAGGGAGGCCTAGGGCTCAGGGCACTTATAGAGAAGGGCAGTTGGATGGTGGACAGAGTTCTCTGGAGGAGACAAGGAGATCCAATGGTCCTGAAAGCCAGCCCAGTGTCCGGGACTTGATCCTGGAGCCAGGAAGGCAATGAGGAGCTATCAGGGGTGGTGACAAAGCAGAGTGACCCCATCAGAGCTGGGCTTAGAATCATCTGGCATCTTTTACAGAGTGGAGAGGAAGTCAGAATGCAGGCAGAGAAGCTGTGGTGTGAGCCTGGAGCCTGGGAAAATGTTGACAACTAAAGGAGGGAGTGTATGCCAGAGGTGTTCTAGAGCAGAGCTGACACTGCTTAGGGACTGACTGGGTGCCCAGGAGGCTGGAGGAGCCATGGGACCCCCAGTGATCTCTCCTCTCCCCCTTCTCTAAGGCAGACACTCCCTAACTTGGGTCAATGACTTCTCAACTACCTCTGTTTCCTGCTGCTGCTTTTACTCTTGAGACCCACCAACATCAGGTTTTCCTCTACACAGATCAGCCTACTGCAGGGGTCAAGGCCTCTGATTCACCTGCCCACTGCTGGGTAGGATAATGTCTGGAAAATATCTCTCAGGTCAGCCCTTCAGACGAATGAAAAACATAAGTGGTTGTTAAAAATGGTTATTCCTTTTGACCCACTAATACTAATTCTGTGACTCTACCTTAAGGGAATAATCGGAAACAAGGAAAATGTATTATGTAGAAAAAAAAGTTCATTTATAATATAAAAAATCTGGAAACAACTGTAATGCTCACCAGTAAGGGATCAAGTGGTTGAGTAAATTATGGAACGTCCCCTCAACAATGGTTATGAATGTGGGAAGATACAAAGGGCAAAAGTTAAGTTAAAAAGGCAAATTGCAAAGTGTGCTATAATTACAGCTATATCTGAAAAAGCATCAGTGGCCTAAACCATTAAAAAAGAGGCTGGAAGGAAACACATCAAAAATATTAACAGTAGGGCCTCCCTGGTGGCGCAGTGGTTGAGAGTCCGCCTGCCGATGCAGGGGATATGGGTTCGTGCCCCGGTCCGGGAGGATCCCACATGCCGCGGAGCGGCTGGGCCCGTGAGCCATGGCCGCTGAGCTTGCGCGTCTGGCAACGGGAAAGGCCACGACAGTGAGAGGCCCACATATGGCAAAAA
>NW_006788521.1:2399528-2403304 GCF_000442215.2 Lipotes vexillifer | reverse complement strand
GAAAAAAAAAAAAAAAAAAAAAAAAAAAAAAAATATTAACAGTAAAAAACCAAGCCAAAACATTAACTGATTATTTTCGGGTGGCAGGACTATGTGAGATTTCTGAAAAATCTGGTTTTTTGCTTTTCTGCATTTTCCAAACTTTCTGTGATGTGAATTGTGTTCATCATTTAAAAAAAAAAAAAAAAGAGTGTATAACACTTGTAGAAAGTGAGAGAAACACAGCAATGCCCTTGTGATGGAGTCAGAGCCCAGACGCCGGGGTGGTGAGGGCGGGGGGATTGCTGACCCCTGCCCCGTACCTTTGGCACAAACACCAGGCAGAGGGTGATGGTGCTGCAGAAGATGATGACCAGGGCCACAATGCAGAACTGCACGTTAGGCTGGTCCCGGGTCAGGAAGGAGACGGCAGCCCCGATGATGCACATGATCCCCACGTTGTAGACGCTCATCCCAATGTACTTGCTGTCATTGAGTGCGGGGATGCTGACGTTTCGGGTCTCCCAAGCTAAGAAACAACCGAACAACTGGAACGGTGAACAGAAAAGGGAGACGGTCATTACCAGGTGGCGGCATACACTCCTGCTCTGAGAAGCTACTGAACTGTTACTCCCCACTACTCTGAAGTGGGGGCTTGCGGGGAGGGAGGGCTTGCGGGGGGTTATTCTGTTACTCCCCACTACTCTGAAGTGGGGGCTTGCGGGGAGGGAGGCTGGGGGTTTGCTGCTGGCCAGGTCTTCTGGATAATCTGTCTCCACAGTCTGTCTCCACTTGTGGCCCTGGGTTGAGTCCTGCCAAGGAAATGCAGACTGGGGTGTTACACTGTCTGGTCCTCCTTCACCTCCACCACTGGTTCTCACACAGACCCCCAGGAGGCCACAGTAGGAAAGAACTTCAGACACAATCTCAACCACATGCCCTCCCTCTACAGAGAACCTGAAGGCCCAGAAGAGTGGAAGGGGCTTGCCCAAGGCCACAGAGCAATATGGTGGCAACAGTGGACTGTGTCTCTAGAAGTTAAGGCTAGTCTTTTTTTCTGTTAAACCAGGCAGAGCCCCTGTGTCTGGGACCCCCCCCCCCATGCACCTAGCCACCCAGAGTAGAGAGACTACATTTCCTAGCCGTCCTTGAAGCTAGGTATGGCATATGACCGGGTTCTAGACAATGCCATGCAGGTGGAAGTGGTATGTACAAGTTTTGGGAAGTGTCTTTAGAGGAAAAGTCTGTTCCTCTTCCACCTTCCTAGCAGATGGAGTGGAATGTGATGGCTGGAGCTTGAGCAGCCATATTAGACCATAAAGTCATCTTAGACCATGATGTGGAAGCTGTATGATGAAGATGAGGAAGACAAGATGCAAGGAGCTCAGATTCTAGTAGCCTCCACACCAGCCCTTTTGCTTACCTGAGAAGGCAATTATCTTTTTAAAAAACTACTATTATTGTGGGTTTTCTATCACTTGCAGCTCTACTCCTAACCAATACATTTCCAACAGAAATGAATAGGGTAGAAGTCAAATGTGATGTAAAGTAGGGTGTTGAGGGTTTAGCTATCATGTGTTGTCTGAGGAGAGGGCAGGCTGCAGAGAAAGTACAGGTGGAATGCTGGGTAGAATGGTGGTGTGGGCAGGAGGGAGAGCTGACCACAGCTGCTGACTGCTGCAGGGGCTTCGGCTGTGGTCCAGCCCCTCCAGGAGGCTGTCCTGCAAAGGATTCCTTTCCCTCTGGCCTTATCTCTGAAGTCTGGGGCATCCAACACCTGCATGAACCATGTAGCATCATCCCAAGGGCCTACACTATCTCACAGGGCTTCTGTCCAGATGAAATGAGAGGATGGATGTGAAAGCATAAGAGTAAGTTAATAATTATTTTGTAATTGGTATTTGTTACAACCATAGTTGTTTTTCTCTCCTTTAAGTGTGTTCTCTCACAGACTGATTTATTATTATTTTCAATTCCAATTAAAATAGGAACCAGAAGCCCAGGACGCAGATACTGAGTGAGGGATGGAAACCATGCTGTTGAAAGCTTGCTTTGTGCTGGTTCCTTCGTGTGCGGTGCCTTCAATCCTACAGCTGGGTGTGGCTTTCCACATCCTGGAGGGGAAGAAGCAGAGGCTAGGCAAGGCCAAATGGCCTGCCTGGGGTCCCTTGGCGATGTGCGTCAGGGCTGGATGGGTGCTCCAGATGCCTGCTCTCACAAGGGCTCTGTGTGCCTCCTCTCTGCCACAGAGGCCGATCGCGGCTTCACTTCACTGTAGAAGGATTTGAGGAGGGTGCAGTTGCAGGCATGGTTTGCACAGGATGTGAAGAGAAGATTCAAGGGTCAACCCAGAATAAGGTCGGGTGGGACTGTCCTTTCGAATCCTTGCTAACTTTGAAATTCCACAGTCGTGTGAGGTGGGCTTGGTATGTGATCTTTGTATAACAGATGAATGGAGTGGAAAGAGTATGGGGTTTGGAAATTGGAGGTTACCAGGCGGCCTTTGGCAAATCATTTAACTTGTCTGAGCCTGATTTCCCCCATCTCCAAATGGAGAGGATTCCACTCATCTCCCACAGGATGTGAATGTGCGCTGGGTACCAACAGACTGCTGTCAGGGAGCAGGACAGTGGCAGCTGGGAGGCACGCTCACAGTGAAATGGGGACATTATTTATACCTACCTCATGTGATTGTTGTGGGATTGAAATGATACGTGCCAGACACCGAGACTGGCAAAGAGCAAGTGCTTAGTCCTGGGGGCTCTGTTTATTTTTATGTTGATGGAGGCACTTAGGAGAGAGAGCTCTGACAGAGAAGCATTTCCCCCACTCTGCCTCCCGCTCTGCACCTACCATGAGAAGCCCCTTATAGGCATAGACGATGCCAAGCCAGATGGTCATGTGGGTGTTCTCACAGTGCTCTAGGAGAGGGCGGATGGAGATGTCCCGTCCTGCCGGGTCCGGCTGTGCGAAGAGAAAACAGAAACCCAGGGATGGCACTGGGCACCCTCCCAGCAGCCAGGTCCCTGTTTCATAGCCCTTTTCCCTCCCATGAGCCACAGCCAGTGCTACCATCCAGGAGGCCTTTTGGACCCCATCTCTTGTGTTCCATGGGACTCAGGCCTCAACCAGCGTTGACTGCCTTCTGTTTGTTGGTCGTGATGCAGCTCTGACATTCAGTTATCTGAGTTCTTCATGCATTTCCAGCTTGAGTCAGAGCTCAGGAGTAGGGACTGGGTCACTTCTGTGCCCCTAGTACCTAGCACAAGACCTGGCCCAGAGCAGGCATCTTTCTATAACATTTGTTAAAAGAGTAAGGGTGAGAATGAAGCACAAAGTTAGGTGTGGAGGCCTTCAGGTGTCTCTGGAATTAACTCAGGTAGTTGGGAGATAGTGTCTACTGGCTAGACCAAGCATGGGGCCTGCCAAACCCCTTTAAGAAAGGAGATCTTGCCCACCACCTCCATGGAGGGAGCAGTGGTGGCAGCTGTGTTATGTACCACATGATGCACTCTGGGCCAGAGTTGATTGGACAAGGGGTGGGCACCTGACCTTAGGTAGCCAATCTGAGGCTTGTCAGGGACCTATGAGGTTTCCTAGTGCAAACTGCTCTGCCCAAAGAGGGGTGGTGGAGAGGATCCAACCCAAGCACCGTTCTCTCTCTTAGGAATTTGAACTGAGAAACTCCAGGAGAGAATCAGCCAGATGGTGGCAAGAGGAGAAAAAGACAACAAGGGAGTGTAAAGATAAATACTGTAGGTATATATATATATATATATATATTTTTTTTTTTTTTG
>NW_006788521.1:2388695-2399478 GCF_000442215.2 Lipotes vexillifer | reverse complement strand
TTTTGGCGGTACATCGGTCTCTCACTGTTGTGGCCTCTCCCATTGCGGAGCACAGGCTCTGGACGCGCAGGCTCAGCGGCCACGGCTCACGGGCCCAGCCGCTCTGCGGCATGTGGGATCTTTCTGGACCGGGGCACGAACCTGCATCCCCTGCATCGGCAGGCGGACTCTCAACCACTGCACCACCAGGGAAGCCTGGTAGGTATATTTTTTTAATGAACTATTTGAGAGTAAGTTGCAGACATCCTGGCCCTTCTTCACCCCTAAATATCTAGCATGTTTTTCCTAAGAACAGGAGATTCTCTTATATAGCCACATATATATACCTACCAAATTCAGGAAATTTAACATTGATACAGTATATTATCTAATACACTACCTATTTTTAAATTTTGCTAATTGGCCCAATAATGTCCTTTAAGGACCCAATCCAGGACCATGTGTTGCATTTACTTATCATGTCTGTAGTCAGCCTTGGAATCAGCCCTTCCTCCTTCAATCTCAAGACCTCAGCAAGCCCAGAAATAAACTCACACACCTACAGTCAATTAATCTTTTTTTATATAAAGTATAGTTTACAGTATTATATTAGTCTCAGGTGTACAACATAGTGATCTTATATATATATATATATTTGTTTTTACGTCTTTACAGGAGTATAATTGCTTCACAATGGTGTGTTAGCCTCTGCTCTATAACAAAGTGAATCAGTCATACATATACATATGCTCCCACATCTCTTCCCTCTTGCGTCTCCCTCCCTCCCACCCTCCCCCAGTCAATTAATCTTTGACAAAGGAGGCAAGAATACAAAATGGGAAAAAGTCTCTTCAGCAAGTGGTGCTGTGAAAGTTGGACAGCCACATGTAAATCAATAAAGTTAGAACACACCCTCACACCATGCACACACAAAAAAACAAAATGGCTTAAGATTGAAACATTAGACATGACACTATAAACCTCCTAGAAGAGAACATAGACAAAACATTCTCTGACATAAATCATACCAGTGTTTTCTTAGGTCAGTCTCCCAAAGCAGTAGAAATAAAAATAAACAAATGGGACCTAATTAAGCTTAAAAGCTTTTGCATAGCAAAGGAAACCATTAAAAAAACGAACAGAGGGATTTCCCTGGTGGTGCAGTGGTTAAGAATCCACCTGCCAATGCAGGGGACGTGGGTTTGAGCCCTGGTCCGGGAAGATCCCACATGCTGTGGAACAACTAAGCCCGGGCGCCACAACTACTGAGCCTGCACTCTAGAGCCGGTGAGCCACAACTACTGAAGCCCACGTGCCTAGAGCCCATGCTCTGCAACAAGAGAAGCCACTGCAATGAGAGGCCCGTGCGCTGCAACAAAAGTACCCCTGCTCGCTGCAACTAGAGAAAGCCTGTGCGCAGCAACAAAGACCCAATGCAGCCAAAAATAAACAAATTAATTAATTTTTAAAAACACAACAAACAAAAAAAACCCCGAAAAGACAGGGGCTTCTGTGGTGGTCCAGTGGTTAAGGCTCTGTGCTTCCACTGCAGGGGACGCGGGTTCAATCCCTGGTCAGAGAACCAAGATCCTGCATGCTGCTGGGTGGGGATGGGGAGACCAAAAAGACAACCTATGGACTGGGAGAAGGTACTTGCAAATGATGTGACCGACAAGGGCTTAATCTCCAAAATATACAAACAGCTTATACAACTCAACAACAAAAAGACCCCTATCCAAAAGTGGGCAGAAGACCTAAACAGACATTTACCAAAGAAGACATACAGATGGCCAATAGGCACGTGAAAAGATGCTCAACATCACTAATTATAAGAGAAATGCAAATCAAAACTACAGTGAGGTACCACCTCACACCGATCAGTATGGCCATCACTAAAATGTCTAGGGGCTTCCCTGGTGGCACAGTGGTTAAGAATCTGCCAATGCAGGGGACACGGGTTCGAGCCCTGGTCTGGGAAGATCCCACATGCCTCAGAGCAACTAAGCCTGTGCGCCTAGAGCCCGTGCTCTGCAACAAGAGAAGCCACTGCAACGAGAAGCCTGCGCACCGCAACAAAGTGTAGCCCCCACTCACGGCAACTAGAGAAAGCCCACGTGCAGCAACAAAGAAAGACCCACTGCAGCCAAAGATTAAAAAAAAAAAAAAAAAGTCTACAAATAACATATGCTGGAGAGGGTGTGGAGAAAAGGGAACCCTCCTACACTGCTTGTGGCAATGTCAGTTGGCGCAGCCACTATGGAAAAGAGTATGGAGGTTACTCAGAAAACTAAAAATAGAGTTACCATATGGTCCAGCAGTCCCACTCCTGGGCATATACCCGGACAAAACTATAATTCAAAAAGATGCACCCCTATGTTCATAGCAGCACTATTTACAATAGGCAAAACATGGAAACATCCAAAATGTCCATCGACAGATGAATGGATAAAGAAGATGTGGTACATATATACAATGGGATACTACTCAGCCATTAAAAAAGAATGAAATAGTGCCATTTGCAGCAACATGGATGCAACTAGAGATTATCATACTAAGTGAAGGAAGTCAGAAAGGGAAAGACAAATACCACATGATATCACTTACATGTGGGATCTAAAATATGACACAAATGAACTTATGTATGAAACAGAAATAGACACAGACATAGAGATCAGACTTGGGGTTGCCAAGGGGAAGGGAGGGAGGGAGAGGGATGGACTGGGAGTTTGGGGTTGGTAGATGCAAACTATTACATTTAGACTGGATAAGAACAAGGTCCTACTGTATAGCACAGGGAACCATATCCAATCTCCTGGGATAAACCACAATGGAAAATATAAAAAATATAAAAATTAAAAATATTTTAAAAATGCATGTGTATGTGTGTATAACTGAGTCACTTTGCTGCACAGCAGAGATGGGCATAACATGGTAAATCAAATACACTTCAATTTAAAAAAAGAGACCTCAGCCTACTTCAGTCTGTTATGTCATTGATATTTCAGGTCATTTATTTTGTAGAATGTCCTTCAGTTTGGGTTTGTCTGAATGTGTTTTCACGACTGAATTCAGGTTATGTATTCTTGGCAGGAGTTCTATGTAAGTGATGTTCTCACCTCCTCAGTGTCTTACATCAGGGGCATTTGATGGCACTTTGTCCCATTATTGGTTATGTTTTTGATCATCTGGTTGAGGTGATGTCAGCCAGATCTCTCCACTTCAAAGGTACCATTTCCCTCTTGTAATTAATAACTAATCTGTGGGAGATACTTTGAGACCGTGTGGGCATCCTGTTCCCCCACAAGCATTAACTCAGTGGTTGCAGCTTCCATTGATGATTCCTATCTGAGTCATATTACTTTGGTGGCTGCAAAATGGTGATTTTCTAACATTCCATTTAAATACTTGGCAATATATTGTAAACAAGATCTTTCCTCCCACTCATTTATGTATATCAGTATAGACTTATGGGATCCTTTTAGATTCAGTGTCTTATAATCCATTACTACTATTATTCATTTTGTTCAGAATTTTCCAGATTTGGCTAGTAGGAAACCCCCTCATGCTGTCTCCTGTGTTTTTTCAACATGCATGTCCCCATAATTTTTTAATTTATTTTATTTTATTTTATTTTTTAAATCTTTATTGGAGTATAATTGCTTTACAATGGTGTGTTAGTTTCTGCTTCATAACAAAGTGAATCAGTTATACATATACGTATGTTCCCATATCTCTTCCCTCTTGCGTCTCCCTCCCTCCCACCCTCCCATAATTTTTTTGGCACTTTTCTACCTCTTGGCACAACAGGTTCCAGGCTCTCCTTGTATCTTCCTTGCCCTAGTCTTGGAATCAGCCATTTCTCTGAGGAGTCCTGGTTCTTTGTAGCAGAGAATAGTATCTAGAAACCGAGATCTGGGCACTGATGTGCTCACTGTTCCTAGGGTATCATTACTTCTAGGCCCCTTTACCTATCTATCTATCTACCCATCCATCTACCATCATTCTATCTCTTTATCATCTATCTATAGATATAAATAAAATCCAACAACTCAAGTGTTCTTGCTTGCTCTCCCCCATTCCATATTTGCATGTTTATTCTCTTACAGTGAGATCCCTGGTTTTTAACAATATCAAGGTATTCACTCATTTTCTCAATTCTATAATAGACACAAAATAGTTTCAAAATTGCTACATCCATACACTACCAACAACAAATTTACTAAGTTGAAGATGTCCTTGCAAATCTGTCTTTAGCACAGATCCCACTGAGGGTATCTCATCAAAGAACTGTGTTCTGGATGTTGCCTCTTAAGGCCCAGGATAAAGCCACACTCCTGAGGGTAAGGGGTAGGCATGCCCAGGGTCAGTCACTAGGAAGAAGGGCCACATTGGTGGGATCCAGGGATGTGAAAGGCAGGCCTTAACATGGGGGATGGAAACCCTATTTCTCTTAGCCCTGCTCACTAGGCCTGACCTTCAAGGCATGCCATTGCCTGGGTACCTGTGAGTTGGGGAAAGATGGTGCTGCCATATGGATACAGGAGGAGCTGGGAGGGGTGGAGCCGGAGGGCTCAGACCATTTTATGACTAGATCATCCAGTTGCATGCTCGCTCAGGCTTGGTTTCCCTTTCTTTGTCCCAAGCCACAGAAAGCCTTAGGTTAGCCTCTGTGATTCCATGATCGTTGAGTACACACACAGGCTGGAGTGCTACAGGGCCCTCTGCAGTGGTGGCAGTGGGTACTTAGAGACACCCCAGGGAAAGGTGATCCCCAGGAACCATAGAGTTGCCAGGGCTAGAGATTTCCCCTCCACTGCTACTGACCCAGGAGCTGAGCTGGATTCTAAGAGTGGTGGGGGGTTCCTGATGTCCTTTCATTGTGTAATTGAGGAGACTGAGAAAGGACTTGGTCCCAAGGTCAACAGTGACTTAGTGGCGTAACTTGGTTTTCTCCAATGTCTGACAACTAAGCAGACCTCAGAACGCAGTAGCACAGGCCCATTACGGCCATGCGCGAACAGCAAATCCATTAATGATGATAGGGTCTGTTGTTCTACAATGAAAGGCAGTCATTTATGATGAACTCTTAGATTCTCTTTGTAGAGAGGACTGATTCTGTCATACCCCGTTGTTCAATGTAATGAAAACTCTATTCATGGGAAGCTAACAATGATTGCCTGGCTTATATACCTCCAGCGACAGAGTACCCTCCCTCCCACTCTCGGTGAGATGGTTGCACAGTTTTTCTTTTATTGAACCAGAACCTTCTCCTCTTATACGTCCGCCATTGATCCTCGTCTTTCCTCCGGGGCTCCTCAGAATGGTATCAAATTCTCTCCTTAAGTCTGCACACTCTTCCTCATGAGGGGAAGATCTGCAGTGAAGGTACATATCACCTCCCCCCACAAGTCGACCTGGTCCTCCTGAACTGCTCGAGTTTACTATTGATCTGAAAACCTAGAACTGAGCTCAACACTTCAGATGGTACTAAGCATCCTTGCTTCAGATCTCCTTGCCTTTCTAAATAACTACCTTTCACTGGTGATTCATATTTTCCTTACGGTTGATTAAGACCCCATAGGTAGTTTTCGTGGAACTGCTGCTAGCTCTGTCTTCTCGCTTCTGCAGCTGACATTCCAGCCTGGTTACCTTCTACCTCGTTCGTAGCCCTCCCCTCTTCATGCCCTCCATCCTGGTCTGCTCTGACCTCTTCGAATCCTGAAATCCCAATTCTTATATCTGGTCTTTCAGTACCCCATTTATCTCGTTAAGCTTAAACACAGCCTTGCCTGCAGAGGTGGAAGGGCAGCAAAAAAACAAGGGCCTGCCCAGAGTTCAGAGAAGTCATGATCCCAAGGGTGAGCAGAGATGCTTCTACTCCATCTCCCAGTACATAGGCACTGATCCGGAAACAAGCCATAAAAACCTCCCAGTCATCAACGTCACCTTCACACAGCCCCAGGGCTGTGAACACTGGACACAGATCAGAGTGGCAGTGATTCAGGTGGTTTTATGAGTGATGAAGTTTATGTACTCATGAGGCTGGGGGATGGGGAGTCTGAATAAAGTCAAATGAGCACTGCATTGAATCTCAAAGCAAACTGTAAGAGCCATGCCTTTTCTTGTATGATCCATTGTGCCTGGGACTGGAGTTCAGAGTGCTCTGAGCAGTCACACACATGGGGAGAGATGCCTGACCAGGCAACGGGAGAGGGCAGGAAACCTGAGCCCTTACTTGGCGTCGTTGTCGTGCACCAGAGCACCACTAGAGGGCACCAAAGAACCGTGTGGAGGGTCCACCCGGCAGCTGTGGATCACCCTCTGCTGGGGACACAGCTGCTTCTGTGGCTCGGTGGGGCTGCGTCGAAGCCGTCAGCAGCATCCTGTGCTACTCTACAAGGCACTCACTGGCCTTAAATGAGGCCAGACTTCAGGCACCTTGGAGGACCACCACCCCGCCCCGCACCCCAGGGCAGCAGGTGAAGCAGAGTAGGGGGGAGGTGTGGGGAGCTGCTGGGGAAGGAGGGACCAGAGGGCCCAGGGTGTACCTGGCCATAGCACTCCCCCTGTTCCTAGTGTGGGCTGGCCACACAGCCCGGCGCCAGTGAGCACAGGGCACTGACCCCTGCAGATGCCATGCCGGGATCTGACAGGGCCTGAGCCAGGATTTTAGGCCCAGTTCTCTGTGCAGTTGTGGACTACAGCATTTCCACTGGCCTAAGAATGTTTCCCTTGCCCTGGATAACTGGCTTACAAGAACTTTCAGCTTGCTTTTTTCTCTTCTTTATTTTCCCTCCTTATTTGTTGCTCACTTGGGCAATTACCTAAGTAATCATTCATTCATTCATTCCATAACTATCAAGCACTACCATCTGCCAGGTACTGTTCTGGGCATGGGGAAGGCAGCAATAACCAGGGCTGACAAGAGCCCTGTCCTCATGGGTCTTCCATCCTAGTAAGATCAGGACGGCTCCATGAGAGGTGACCTCAGAGGGGGAATGGGCTGGCCTCAGCAAATAACAGCCACCCTAAGAACAAGAGCTGCCTTGTCATGAGTGACAGTAACGTGCTAGTTGCAAAGCTGTGAGCTCTACACACGTTATCTTGTTGAAGCCTCATAAGAATCTAACAAGGTTGGACTTCCCTGGCAGCACAATGGTTAAGAATCCACCTGCCAGTGCAGGTGACACGGGTTCAAGCCCTGGTCCAGGAAGATCCCACATGCCGCGGAGCAAGTAAGCCCATGCGCCACAACTACTGAGCCTGCGCTCTACAGCCTGAGAGCCACAACTACTGAGCCCACGTGTTGCAACTACTGAGGCCTGCGCGCCTAGAGCCCATGCTTCACAACTAGAGAAGCCACCACAATGGGAAGCCTGTGCACTGCAACGAAGAGTAGCCCCCGCTCGCCGCAACTAGAGAAAGCCTGCATGCAGCAACGAAGACCCAATGCAGCCAAAAATGAGAAGAAAAAAATCTATCAAGGTGTTAACCTCATTTTACAGATGAGGAAACTAAGGCACAGAGAAGTTAAGTAACTTGCCCTAAATCTCCAGCTAGTGTCAGAGCTGAGATTCGTTTGATTCCCAAACCAATGTTCATTCCTTCCTCACCACATGCATCCCCCAACTGCCCTGCTTCATATTCCAAGGAGACAGTGGGTATAATACCTGCTCTGTAAATTGTGAGGTGCTGCTCATGGGAGGAACGACTTAATTGCTATAGAGTTAATAGAGGCCTCCCTGAAGCCCCCGGAGCTCTGCAAAGGCTATGCTTTGGTGCTGCATGAAATCAAGCTGTCTGCAATGGCCGGAGCCTGCAAGTACTCACACCTGACTCCTGGTCTAGCTGCTGCTCAGCGGGAGGCAGGCAGACGCTGCCCGGGAAAGCCTCCCCCATCTGTGCAGCGAAAGGGGAGCAGCTGGCCTGAGAGTCCCTCCGCATGATGCAACTATTCACAGTGTAGGTTAGTGGCCCCTACAAACATCCGGCTTTGTCAGGCTGCACAAATGGACCAGCAAGGGTCTGGGCATGGCTTGAAACATTGAGGCCTGAAAGGTCAAAGGGCTGGGTCCTGTTATAGACTTACTGGGTGACCTTGGGCAAGTCCTCGCCCTTTTGTTGACTTCAGCTTCCCATCTACAAATGAGCCTATGAGTTAATTTACAGTACAGTTAATGTAAGCCTGAATAACTGAGGGATGACTATATTTCTCTTACATTTCACGACTGTATTTGTCCTGCATTCACTCATTCAGAATCGACTTGATCAGTATTTCTCATGTGCCTGCTGTGTGCCGTGCACTGTGCTTGATGCTGGGGTCCAGGTGTATAAGACCCGTAGGATGCTTGTCTTCCTGGAGCGTGCATTCCAGTGGAGGGCACAGGAGGTTGACAAACCATACGGCACAGCTACGAGTAGAGGGGTGATAAATGTTCCTAAAGAGAACAACAAGGCACTCTGAGGGCTACTAGCCAGAGGACCTACTTCAGACCAGATAGTCTGGGAAGGCTCTTCTGAAGTGGCGACATTAATCTGGGACCTGAACGGTGGGAAGACGAGCCATGTGAAAACCTCGGGGGAGAGCATTCCTAGGAGAGGGAACAGCAAGCAGGCAGGACCTGAAATGGCAAAGACTTCGGCATATTTTAGGAACCAAAAGGAGGCCAGCGTGGCTGGAGTGCAATAAGTGAGGGGGCCAGTGCTGCTCCTCACTCCATAATCTGCACACAAATCACCTGGGGGGCTTGTTAAAATGCAGATGGGTCAGTAGGTCTGGGTGGGCCCCAGGATGCTGTATTTCTGAGCAGCTCCTAGGGGATGCTTGATGCTGTTGGTCCACGGACTGCCCTTTGGACAGCAAGGCCTTAAAGGATCTTAAGCAATAGGGTGACATTTGGTCCTCAGCTTAGCAGATCTCTGGTTAAGAATGCAGACTCCTTGAAAAGGGAACCCTCCTACACTGTTGGTGGGAATGTAATTTGGTGCAGCCACTGTGGAAAACAGTACGGAGGTTCCTCAGAAAACTAAAAATAGAATTACTATATGATCCAGCAATCCCACTCCTGGGCATATATACACCTGGATAAAACTATAATTCAAAAAGAAACATGCATCCCTATGTTCATAGCAGCACTATTCAAGTAGCCAAAACATGGAAAAAACCTAAATGTCCACCAACAGATGAATGGGTAAAGAAGATGTGGTACATATATACAATGGAATACTACTCAGCTATAAAAAAGAATGAAATAATGCCATTTGCAGCAACATGGATGCAACTAGAGATCATCATACCAAATGAAGTCAGAAAGAGAAAGACAGATACCACATGATATTGCTTAGATGTAGAATCTAAAATATGGCAGAAATGAACCTATCTATAAAACAAAAACAGACTCAGACATAGAGAACAGACTGGTGGTTGCCTAGTGGGTGGGGGAGGGATGGAGTAGGAGGTTGGGGTCAGCAGATGTGAGCTTTTATGTATAGGATGGATAAACTACAAGGTCCTACTGTATAGCACAGAGAACTATATTCAATATCCTATGATAAACCATAATGGAAAAGGATATTTAAAAAAAGGATGTATATATAACTGACTCACTTTGCTGTAGAGCAGTAATTAACACAATATTGTAAATCAACTACACTTCAATAAATAAAAAAGATAGAATGTAGACTCCTTTTGTCATTTGCACGCCTCTGACACAGAGTGACAGCTAAGCACAAGGACAGACTTGACACAGCGTGTCTGTGTGTTCAGACCCTGAGTGGGGAGGGTGAGGAGTCCGGTGGTGGGCATGAAGGGTGCCACGAGCTTCCGTTGTGATCACGGGGCTCTTGGCTCTGGCTCCTCGGACCTCTTAGGCTGCCACTGCTGTGGGTAGCTCAGGTTCCCAAGCACCACCTGGCTAGTGCTTCTTGGAAGGAGGGGGTGTCTTCCACCTTCTGACCAGCTCCCAGAAGCTGGCTTTCTGCCTCTTTTTTTTAAAAATTTCAAAGCTGATTTTTGAAATACCTGGTAGAATTGGTAGATTTTTCTACTGGGGGTGAGTATATGTGTGTATATAAACTTGAGTTTGAGTGTGTGTGGTACAGAGAGGAGGGAGGATGTCTGACCTTTCTGGGCTGCATTTCAGAGTCTTGAGATGCTTCTCTTTTCCTGGGAAGGCATGTGAGTCAACACTGCCTCTTTTTGGGGGGAAGATGGGGGGCGGTCCCATCAAGGAAACCTGGCAGGGAGAGAAAGTCCCCTGAGTTCAGATCCCAAGTCCATCACTTGCCGGTTGTGAGACTTTGAACACATCTCTAAGCCTTTCCGAGCCAAGATTTCCTCACCTGCAACCTCCCAGGTTTGGCAAGATGATCAGAAGAGGTGACTAGTGAGTTTAGCAGGCTCCTGAGACTGGAAGGCCCACTCCTTATATGTGAACCATCATCGTTATCTCCCAGCACAGGGAGTCAACAGAGCCCTGGAGCTGGGAGGACCTTCCGGATCCCTCCGGGCTGGCTGCTTATCTCCACAGCAGCAGCTCCACATCTCCAGGCAGCCAAGCTCTAAGCTGTCACTTCAGGGTAAGATTTTCTTGTTAGACTGTTTGATTATGAGTTTGGGTGAATTTTTTTCAGAATCCCAAATCGGGAAGGGACCTGTGAGATCACCCACAAGGGTTTCTCTACGGGGGAACTTCCGGCAGCTATTTTCTTTGGAGGGCGTGTGATTCTCTGTTGTGAGGGACTGTCCTGTTCAGTGCAGGGCACTCAGAACCCCTGGCGCCTGGGCACTAAATGCCAGGAATGC
>NW_006788521.1:2361869-2388353 GCF_000442215.2 Lipotes vexillifer | reverse complement strand
GAATGCCCTCTAGTCACCGTGTCAGCCAAAATCCCTCTCCCCTGGCTCCCCGCTTCTAAACACTAAGGGGATTATGCTCTAGTCCAGTTCCTCTTTTTACAGACAGAGAAACTGAGGCCCAGAAAAGGACTCACAGCAAGTGGGTGACTGATTAGAGACAGAGATGCAGGTGTCCTGACCTTGGTCCCATGCGCTGTGCGCTGGACCATGCTGCGGGTTGTCACAGGGGGAGCCAGCCAACCTTTATTGGGACTTACCCTTCCCAGGTGCCAGACATGGCCAAGTCAGCCCCCTGGAGCTGGCCTGAGGGCCAACCTCTGGCTTTTGGACTTATTCAATCTGCTGGTACTATGCACCCTTGCTCAGGTGTACTGGGGCAGCTTCTAGAACAGCAGGCATGGGGCCCAGAGCCGCTCACCCTGTCCACACTGGCCACGTCCCTCACGGAGTCCCTCTTGGCGGAGGGGAGATGAGGTAGGGGAGGTGGCTGGGACCTGGCTGAGGAGGGCAAGGAGCCTGGGCTCAGCATTAGGATGCCAGTGGGCCAGCACCCCTGCCTGGTCCTGTTCAGAGAGACATCCTGAGTTTGACCTTGGAATCTGGCAGGAAATTCTGTGGCTGTGTAAAGGTCATAGCTGGGGTGAGGATTGTCTTGGGGGAAGTTAAGGGCTGACAAGTGCAATAATAGGCCCTCACATTTCTAGCCCTTTGCAGCTCATAAATGCATTCATACTAGGATCTCTCTTTGATTTTGACCTTAGAAGCCAGGAATTTTATACCCATGTTATAGGTGAGGAAACTGAGGCTCTGAGAGCACAAGAGATTTGCTTAAGGCGACACAGCAAGTGAGAGGCAAAGCCAAGCCAGACCTCTTTCCTGCAAAGCAGGTGGGGGCATCTCAGCTTCTGTGGCTTGGCTGTTCCCCTCCCCGTGGAGGTGGGCCTTCAGGGGTGCCCCTGCTCTCCGTGGGCCTATGTCTGAGGCTTCTAGGGGGCAGGACTGGAGCAGGAAGAGCTCCTGGGTATTTGCCATTGAACCCGAAGCCAGGAGGTGCTTGCTCATGGTGGGGCTTCCACAAGGCACACTGTGAATGGGTGACGGCACTGCTGCCTCCCAGGCGTCAGCTGTGTGGTCTGCAGCGCCTGCCTGGCACGAGGCGGGGGCATCATGCACTGCTCAGCAAGCCTGACCCACGCTGAGCAATGAGAGACGACCAGGGCCCAAACAGGCACTTCCCCAATGAAACAATGGCCCGGCGACTGGGGACAGGGAGGCGGCTCCACACTCCTCAACAGACAGTCACCAGGGTGGGGAGTCTTCCCTCGGCTCTAGAACAGAGAGAAACTCTGCCCCTCAGGTAGTGTGCAGGGCCAAAGGTGTTTTACTTCACCTATACAGTGTTTAACGTTTTTAGACTTCACAGGTAGTAGTTAAACCTCAGGTGATTCCACATGAACACCCAGATTTCTGGCTTCTTTTGGAAATGAGACACTCGGCAGCACAGGGCCTGTCCGTGTGCGTCACTGCTCGTGAGCTGGGCGTGTCTGCCACCCTCCCTTATCTGGGCCGCCTGGCCAGCACAGCTCCAGTCCTTGTTCCAGTGTCAAGCGAATGCTTGGAAGGCGTTTTAATTCTAACGATGTTTCTGAAGTCAGTGTGACAACTATTCTTTCTTCAGTTGGTAAAAGAATTGGAGAGAGAGAGGTGATTGAAAGCAGTTGATGTGGGTGAGGACAGCTGCACTTCAGTGTTGGAGAAATCACTGCTGTCTTAGCAGCTGATGAGAATTTCCCTCAGGGGGAGCCGCGAGTTTGGTGGAAAGTGCCAGCTCTGGGAAGGTGAGTGCCATGGGCACCAAGTGTTCAGAGGAGGCCAAATCCACCCCGGGAGCCAAGAGAGATTTGGTTGCTTCTGAGAGGGGAGTAAGGAGGAGGGAAGCTGGCTGGGCCACATGTTCCTTCCCCACAGACTTCTGCACCTTCAGGAAGTTCTACTAAAATTCAGGACATGTTTGATGGGTGAGAGGGAAACGTTGGTGAACCTGGCACAGGGCCTGAGACTTGCCCTGGGGTGCTGTGGGTAGAAGAGAGACTGCATCTGTGAACCAGGAGCTGGACTGTGCCTACCAGAAAGGCTGGGAGAGGGCCAATATCTCTAGCAGGCTCGCGACGTCCTCAGGCCTCCCAACTTGGGGGGTTGAGGCAGTTCTTCCCGAATCTCAAGGCCCACAAGGGCCCAGCCAACACTGCAATATGTAGAAATGTGGGTTAACTATTCCCGTGATCACCTGATTTTTGTAGGAGCAGCGTTACTGAGTAGAAAGGTCTGTGAGCCAACCATGGGCAGGCAAGCCCCCTCCCTCTGAGCGCCCACATCTGGTGACTCTGCGGTGGCAACCCCAGACGGTAAGCACACGCCCTGGCTCAGCTGCCTGGAGTCTGGCTTGCACCTGCGCTCAGCAGGACCAGGACGCCTGGAGCCCTCATGCTCCCCGTGGCGGGGCCCACCACGTTTCCCAGGGTGCGCATGAGAGCTACTTGTGCCTCTACCCTGAGAGCAGAACTGCGCTTTCTTCTTGTGGTCCTGGGATCTGCCTGACCCCCCCATAGCTGGGTGTCTGGGCCTCGGCCAGGGGTGGGGGACGGGGGGCAGGGGTGAGGAGAACAATGAAAGAAGAGCAGACAGACGAGAACAGAAGAGAAGGGAAACCTGTGTTCCTCAGATGCCAACATGGTACGGTGAGACTGAGATGCCGTAAACTAAGCCCTGAGAACAAACAAACAAAAACGAGCTTAATGAGGCAACAGTCACTCGGTTTGTCCCTCACACTAACTGATAAATGATGAGGGCAGAAGCCCCCCAGCACTTCCTGATCGCTCCTCTGCTGCGAGTTACCCCACCTCCCCCCACCCCCTGCCCTGCCCCAGCCTGGTCCAAAGTTCCGTCCCGCTTTCTGCTGCTCAAGCCATTTGGCCCCTTTCTCTGGGCCTTCAGTGGAGTTCTCTGAAGAGGGTGCCTGTACCCCGTCTACGTTCTCTACCTCCCACCACTCACCTCCAAACCACTGCAGTGCTCCCTGTGGGCTCTGAGACCTCCTAGAGCCACGGGCACAGGGCCCTGTTTAGTCCTCTGCTCCCCGAGGCCACCTGACTCTCACTTCCAGGCCCTGTACTCTCCCAGTTCTTTGGGTCTTTGCCCTCCTCCGCTGTGCCCTCTCAGCTCCCTGCACTCACGCCCTCTGCCTGCTGATCGGGGCCCCGGCCCCTCCTACTTAAACTTTCCCAGTCTGAAAGCATCACTTTCTCCCTTAGACCTTCCGTTCCCCCCGGGGTTCGCTAGCTCAGAGAGCTGCCCCACATCCACCCAGGTCAGACTGGACCCTGGGCCTCCTCCCAGGACCTCCTTACCTGTCCTGTGCCCTTTGCCCTCCCCCCAGCTCCTCCTCCAGAGTGATCTTCCACACAAAGCTAATCCCACGTTCAGAGAGCTTCACGGCTCCTCAAATCGCAGGAAAGTCACCCGGACCCACGAACCCGGCATCGTGACCCTCTGCAATCAGCCCTGGCATATCTGTCTAGCCCTGACTCCTGTCACCTCATCCATAGCCCAGTCCCATAATCTCCCTCCCGGTCCTTTTCTGAGCCGTTTCCTTGTCCTGGGATGCCCTTCCTTCACCGCATTCCTCCATCTTTGAAATCTTCCTAGGTCCTGTCACCCCGTCTGCCCATCCAAGGCCCCCTGTGCTTCCTGCCTCTCTCTTTGGGGAGGGGTGTGGCCTCGAAGTAGGGGTAACTGCGCTGGATTTCTTCCTTTCCTCCACCTGCCGCGCCGTCCCCTCCACCGCTTGTCCTTCCCTGCCCCCTGACATGTGCTGGCTGCTCACCGCGTGCCAGATTCTGGGCTAAGCGTGTCATAAACACTGTCCCACTTCCTCTAAACTGTTGCCACAGGACTGAGCCCTAGTACAACCCCCATGTTAGGGGATGCTGGATAAGGCTCGGAGAGGCCGAACCACGGGCTCAAGGTTACACAGGCATTCAGCGACTTGAACCCAGGTCTGCCTAACTTCCCAAACCTTTGCTTTAGACACAAATCCAGAGCTGCCCAAAAGGGTGCTTGGTCACTCGTGTGCCACTAATGGATTACAAAGCCCCAGGACGGTGCTCTCCTCTGTCTCGGGGCACAGGGCTGGGGCCAGTCACCTCCAGCCACAAGCAGCCTCTGTGGTCACCCTGGTCCTATGAAAATATTGCTTCCTATGTGCACCACGATGCGGAAAAGGATGGGAAGCCCGGCCTTAAGCTAGACTTGGTCCTGGCCCTGAGCTGGCCCAAGGCAGCTCGCTTAACCCATACTTTCAGCCTGGCCTGGGAATGCCTGCTGAAGCCCGCCCCGCTACATCCTGCAGCAACCCCCAGGCCAAAGGGCCTCTTGTGTGGGTAATTCTCCCTGGCCTGGGGTGAGATCTGTGGCCTCCAGAAGTGAATGGAGCCCCCAAGGCCCTGCTCAAGCTGCCCAGCTCAGTCCTTGGCCAGGCTGGCCTCTCTCCTGCCCAGCCTTTGGACCTAAGGCAGCTGAGCTGGCCCTGCTCAGCCCTGGCCTGGCCATGCCCACACCTGTCTCTTATCACCCTTTCACGGGGGTCTGCTGCTAACTCAGGGCACAACCTGGCTGGTGGTTCACGGAGACTCCCTGTTGTCAAGTCCAATGCCAGCTTGGTGTGAACGGGAGGTAACAGAACTAGGGTGCAAAGATGCTCTAAATCAGGAAGCTGGAGCACTGGGAACCTGGAGAGAGCTACTATACTCCACCACTGCTGTGCACGACTCTCAAGTTTATGCTTTCCAGTGTCACTAGATCTGCCTAACGCCAGAAGTTTAGCCTCACTGACATTTTGCATAGAACCCTGAGCCCAGGAATAGACCATAACTCACCCAGGGCCACACAGCAAGAAATCCGAGGACCTGGCACTTGAGCCCAGGGATGACTCCTAGCCCAGGGTCCCCCGTTGTTTGTGCTCCTCCCTGGAGCTCTGGATAATTCTGGGAGTCCCGGCTCACCAAAGAAAGGAAGGTGGCTGCCTGGATGAGCCTCCAGTGTTCCCTCTCCTGTTCCCTCCTGCATCTCAGATTTTACGGTTTGCCTTGCAGCTAAAGGCAGCAAGCAGGGCGACCCCACAGTGCCCTGGCGTAATGGACAGCCACCTTCCTTGCCTCTGGGTGAGGGTCTGGCCCAGGTCTGTCACATGTTCACTCTGAGCCCCAGGTTCTCTTCTGAGAAGTGCTAGAGTCACCTGCTTTGTGGGTTGTTCTGAGCGTCAAGCCAGAGCACAGTAAGCCACGGGACTACAAAGCCGAGACGCGAGACGCGCGCCCCTGGTAACACATGCGAGAACAACGCATCCATTTCATTTGCCTGTTGCCATTCAAGGAGGCAAGTGTATTGGGAACCCCAAAAGCACAGTGTTGCGAAGACTGTTCCAAAATAGGGTGTTGTAATTGGTGCTGCTGCCACTGTTGCCCGTGCGTTGGAATCCCCGGGCCTCAACGGGCTGGGAGAGCGTGCATGACCCTTCTTTACTCTACAGGGGCTCCTTTTCTGGGTCAGTTTTCTCTCCCCTGTCAGCGCTTTCTCCTCTGCACCAATGATGGAGTTTCCAAGGTGAACATGATGCTCCAATTCATCATAACTATAAAGCTGTTCTCAACTCATCTCATACACACCCATTAGCAACAAACAGAAGTCTTTTTAGGCCACATTATTCTAGTTTGTAGAATCATACAATTTTGGGGCTTGAGGAGACTCAAGCATCTTCTTTCACTTCCCTTCCTTAGTGTGCAGTCCCTGCCAAAAGCTTGTCCAGCCTTTCTTTGCACACCTCTGGTGATGAGACACTCATTACCCTCTATGGAAGCCCAGTGAATTTTTGCTTAGGTCAGACTGAAAGGTGAATGTCCTTCCTCTTCCTATGCTGAAATCTCTATCGCCAGAACTGCCCCCACTGGTCTTGGCTCTGCCTTCTGGGGCCCTGCAGGTCGTGACTCCCCTTGGACCCAGGACAGCCCCTCTGAAGTACAGTGACAGCGACTGTGTCCCTCTGAGCCTCTCTTTGCCGGGTTGACATAAACCCTTCCTGTATGGCAGTTTTTTATTCTTTGCCCATCCTGGCCACCCTTCATCTTGTCACTATCTCCATAAGGGCTATGGCCCAGATGAGAACACAGGTCTCCAAGAGGATCTGAGAGGGTGAGACTGTTTCCCCTCCCCACACCTAGGGCCCTACTTGCCTAGGGCTGTCCTCTGAGCTAGCATTGGTTATGTTGCAGCCAAACTACACCATGAAGCTTGGCAGTCCGTATTGTCAATGTCCACATTTAGGTAACAACAGGTGGGGGGGAGGGAACAGCCCTCCCCCACCACACACACATCTAGTGTTCCTTAGGGATCTGTGGAACCATAGATCACGTGAAGTGGGACCCTTAAGTGTCTTCTCAGCTGTCCTGAAGAAATGCACTGGTGGCCTCCTTGTCATCCCTCATGGCACTTTAGGGTCACCTTTTCCGTGCAGGATGTGCTGCCCAGTGTGCGATTCCAAAAATAGGCTACCAAAGGCTACTTGTAAGTTACTTTACTGATCTCACTGAAAAATAATTTAAAAGACCCAAATGAAAGGAGGGGTGGGCAATCCAGAGGTGAGATGGGCTTGGGGGAATGTATCAATAGATATAAGGAGGGTCGAAGTTCTACATTTTTCCTATGTACCAAAGAGTGTGATGTGGCTTTGGCACAGCATAAAGTAAGCAATAATCGCTTCTAACTTTAACTTAGCGTTTTTCACATATATAATCACATGTGCCCCTCTAACACTCCAATGTAAGGTAGGATAGGAAGTATTAGCTCTATTTTACAGATGAGGAAACTGAGGCTCAGAGAGGGTAAGTGGACTGACCAAAGGGAATGAAGGACTGGCAGAGGCTACAGCTCCCTGGACATTCCATCTGCTGGCCCACAGTTCTCAGCACCTGTACATTAGTGGGAGTCACATGACTAATTCTGGCTGATGGGCAGCAGGCAGAAGTGACATTTGACCCTTGTGGGCTGAAGCACAGAAGAGCTGTTTGCAAGATCTGTGGGCTGCCCCGTGTTGGGGCCCAGATAATGAGATGTCTCATGGGAGACGGTTGCCCTGGAGACCACCTGGACTCACAGGTGTACCTCGTATGAGTGAGAAGTAGGGCTTTGCTGCATTCAGCTGCTAAGATTTAGGGGTTCTTTATTACCACAGCCTTGCCCAGCCTATCCTGATGTATATAAAAGGGAAGTTATTTGTTTTTAATGTTATTATGTGTCAGACACTGTGCTAAGGACTTCGCACATATCCCCTCATGCAGTCCTTGAAACTCTTGTGAGAAAAGGATTATTCTTCCTCTTTACTGTTGGGAAAACAGAGACATAGAGAAGCAAAGTCACTTGCCCAGCATCACAGAGCCACTAAGGTGTGGGCTTAGAACCTGAATTTGGGTCTCTCTGATTGGAAAACCTCGATGAACTCCGGTGATTTGCAGCAACAGATGACTCTTGTATCCCTACACCCTGTTGGGCTAAATGCTTTCTTTGAAGATGGAAGATTGCACAGATTGCTTTTTTCATTCAGATTTTATGCCTGAGTAAAACCCTTGTGCTGTGATTTATTATAGCAACACTGATTTTCCAATTTTAAGACAACAATGCAGCTTGAAATAAAATGGAAAGAAAACATTGAAACATTTGAAAACTTTTCTTTAAATCCTTATTACGTCTTGCTTGAACTGTTCAGGGCCTGCTTCACTTTCCCCTCCTTCCTCCAGTCTCCCCACCATTCTGACTGACTGCCAGAGTCACCTTTGTAAAACCAAGTCTAAGCATGTTCCCTCTGGTTCAAAACCCACGAAAGGGCTCCTCATCCCCTCCATCAGCACTTCCTAAATTATATTCCTCCTATATGTAATGTAAATACGCTACATCCTACAAATGAAAAAAGAGTTTCATGGGCAAAGAAGTACTGGAAATGCTTATTAAAAATATTTATTATTAAAAGTTAAAATTAAAAATTTTTAGTTAATAATTGTAAACTGTAGGACTTTGCAGAGATTTTAACATGCTCAAGCCCATTGTATGTTTCCAAGAGGCAGATTCATTGTTTCTGGCATTTCTTAAACTTTTGGACCATGAAATCTCCCCATTCCCTTTTATTTTGGGATATGTAATGGGATTAGTATTCCATGCCATATACTTGGGGAAGATGATGGCTTTTAGGATAAAGTCTGGACTTTGCAGCTAACATTCAAGGCCTCCCAGGATCTGTTCCCAGGTCACCTTCCAGTCTCATCTCACAAACCCCTGCCTCCCTATACCCCAGGGTTCAACTACTCTCGCTCCTCCTCCTGGACATCTCACTATGTGTCACTCAGTCAGTGCTAGCTCGTGGGGATCTCCGAGCTGTGACCTGGAGAGGAAACAAGCGTTGAGGAACAAAGTCAGAAACTTAACACAACACAGACTCTGTTTGGGAGAATGTTAAAAACACTTGATTAGTGACGTGGCTGAGATGAAAATGGGAATGATGATTGTGTGACTAATTGAAAGCCATGTGTTTACTGAGGCTCAAAGAATCCCTTTTAGAAGTGGGAACTGGGCCCACATATGCCAATGAACAAGGCAAAATGGGTGCACGCTGGAAACAAAAAGCACCAAGATATGCTGGGCAGAACCAAAGATATTAATGTAATTAATAAAGTAATTAACATGTACAGGAATGCAAAAGCTGCCAGGAGGCTGATAAGAGAGGGTTATTAAAAAAGAATGAGCAGTGTAGCGGGGAAGTGAAATTAAGTTTTGCATTTCTTTTTTATCACGGACCCCCAAAATACTCTATGAGTAATAAATAGGCCTTGATTTACTGCAAAAATGCCAATCAGGCTGGGGACAGAATTTGCTGTTGACCCTCTCCCTGGCAAAATAAACCAATCAATCAATCACTCAGTCAGCCAGTCACTGAGAATATGGGGGGACCTGCACCCAGTGATGTAGTTGAGGGCAAGGTGGTTAAAGATGTCAGACCAGAGGCCAGACTGCCTGAGCTCTAGTCCTGATTCTGCCACTTAGAAATGCTGAAACCTGGCTGCAGTTATTTAGCCTCACTGTTACTATCTGTAAAATGGGTCTAAACACAGTACCTCCTCATAGGAGTAAAGATTAAATATACTGATATGAGTAAAGCCCCTTGACCAGTGCCTGGCCCCAGTGAATGGCTCAGACAGGGTCAGCTGTTACTATTATCACCCCGCCCCCCCAGCTACCACCCTGCAGCAATCCAGCCAAGGAAAAGTTCCAAGTTAACACAGATTCAGAAAATGTTTGAAAGGATTCGTTAAGAAAACTCATGTCCCCCCTTCCTCTCATTTCTTCTCTGTCTGGTTCCCAGAGCATTCAGGAGAAGGGCAGGAAGGTGGAAACAGGCACATGAGGACTGGTTTAAACTGGTAGGTTATCCCAGTCACTTCTCTGGCTTTGGGACTTTGGGTAAGTCTACCCTCGATTTCTCCAACAGGGAAATGAGGGGTCTGTTTAGGTGATTTCTTAAGTCATTTCAAGCTTTGAAATTCTATGAGTCAACATTAGTCACACAAGCAAGCATCGATTACCAAGAGCAAAAACGACCCTCCTTGGAGGCTCCTTCTCCTGCTCCTCCTCGGCTGTCTTCCAGCTCTGCTCCTGGCACCGGGGTCCTCCTGGGCCCTCAGGCTAGGAGCTGCAGAGTCATCGGGCTACTACACCTCCCTCATTAACACGTCCACCTGCCCCGAGCCCTCTGCCCATGTCAGCATCAGGACACCTCAGCCCCAGCCCTTGGGGTTTAGGCTTTCAGGCCCTCACTACATCACTTCTCCAGCCTGTCCCTCCCTCAGAGGTCTGCCTCTCCCACCCCTTTTCTCCTTTTCTCAGATTTTTATGAAAAGCTAAATAGTACAGGGAATACTTGTGTACTCTCTTCCAGGAATCAAAAATTGCTAACATTTTGCCATATCTGCTCTCTCTCTCCACACACACACACTTTCCCCCACTAAACTATGTGAAGGTAAATTTCAGACCCCATGCACATAACCACAATTTTATCATATACCTAAGAAAAGTAACAACTCCGTAATGTCATCTGAGAGCCAGAGTGAACTTTTATGAAGGGTTCCTCACGCTGCTCTGCTGCTGAAATTCCTTTAACGGCTCCCCATTGCCTCCAGGTCACAGTACAAGCTCCCTTCAGCTCTGCACTTACTTTCTATCCACAGGCAGCCAGATCCAGTTGATTCTTGAACTTCTCCCCAGACATACCCTCCACCTTCCTGCTCATGGATTTTCATCCTCCTGGAATGCCACTGCCTCCAATATTTTCTCCTTGAGCTTTTGCCCATAATTAAAGCTCAGCTAAAATTCCATGTTGTCCAAGGAATCTTCTAAGGTCTTCCTAGTTGAAATGTATCTTTCTTTTCATATCTCCACAACACGTGGGAAGCTAGTATGATGACATATTTCATACATGGAGGAAGGCAGAGACAAAAGCCTTACAGAGAAATGTAATTAATCCCTGATCAAACTGTGCCTGAACTCCACATTACCTCTGGAATTTTCTGGGATGCCAATATGTTCCCTCTACTGTGTACTCCAGTTTGAGCTACTTGCAGCCAAAAACACCCTAATGAATACTGTAGGGATTAGAGCTGACAATCCTTTAGCCTTCTAAAGCTATGAAGCAACAGTAGAAAAATCCAAAGCATTATACACCAGTTACATTGGACACTTGCTGTCCCCCAAGACCATTTCCCCCTCCTCTTACCCTTGCTTTGGAATGCCCTCATATACCTTGTCCTGTCTTAAAAAAGAAAAAAAAACTGAGATAGAACTCAGAAAAATTCACTATTTAACCACTTTAATTGTAAAGTGTACAATCAGTGGTTTTTAGTGGGTTTAAAATGTTGTTTAACCCTCACTACTATCTAATTCCAGATAATTCTCACCACTTCAAAAAGAAACCTCATACCTGTTAGCAGGCATTCCCCATTCCATGTTCCCCAGCCCCCTAATCTACTTCTGTATGTATCTGCCTATTCTGTACATTTTATATAGATGGAATCATACAAGATTTGGCCTTTTAGTGTCTGGCTTCTTTCACTGAACATAACGTTTTCAAGGTTCATCCGTGTTGTAGCATGCATTCCTCTTTATGGCTGAATAATATTCTATTGTCTGGATATACCACACTTTGTTTATCCATTCATCAGTTGATGGACATTCAGATTGTTTCCACTTTTCAGGCTGTTATGAATTTACACCTAGGAATGGAATTGCTGGGTCACATGGTAACTTTAATTTTTTTTTTTTTTTTTTTTTTTTTTTTTGCAGTACACGAGCCTCTCACTGTTGTGGCCTCTCCTGTTGCGGAGCACAGGCTCCGAACGCGCAGGCTCAGCGGCCACGGCTCACGGGCCCAGCCACTCCGCGGCATGTGGGATCTTCCCGGACCAGGGCACGAACCCGTGTCCCCTGCATCGGCAGGCAGACTCTCAACCACCGCGCCACCAGGGAAGCCCAGGATGTTGACATATCTTTTGTGGGGTCACAGTTCAACCCATGACACTTACCTAACTTCACACAGTAAGTGGCTGAGCTGGGATCAGAAGTTAAGCGTAACTCTAGAGTCCATTTGCTTGACCACTATGAGCTAAATGCTACATACTTCCTTGCTGTGTGACTGTGGCCATGCTACTCAACACCTCTGTGCCTCAGTTTCCTCACCTGTACACCAGAGATAATAATGGTAACTACTGCATGGGGTTGTTGTGAGGATTAAATGAGTTGATAAAGGAAAGCCCTTGGAACAATGTCTAGCACATAGTATGAACTCAACAAAAGCTCTGTTATTATTATTTTTGCTATTGTTACTACCAAGATAATGCAGCTTTGTTGGCATCGTGGATGAAGGCTGAGCAGACCAGCTACTGAGGACGAGGCTGGACCTGGAAGCAGTGCTCTCAGATTTGAATTTGCTGGGTTTGAACATCTGCTCACAAGTGCTTCACTCTTAATGAAATATCAACCAGATAATCACAGATGTGAGAGAGATTTAAATATCTATAAGAGAACACTAGGCACAATGGATGCTAATAATTTTGAAAACATCAATGAAGAAAATGTTTCTTTAGAACAAAACCAAGGGACTTCCCTGTTGGCGCAGTGGTTAAGAATCCGCCTGCCAATGCAGGGGACACGGGTTCAAGCACTGGTCCGGGAAGATCCCACATGCCGCGGAGCAACTAAGCCCGTGAGCCACAACTACTGAGCCTGTGCTCTAGAGCCCGTGAGCCACAACTACTGAAGCCCGTGCGCCTAGAGCCTAAGCTCTGCAACAAGAGAAGCCACCGCAATGAGAAGCCAGCGCACCGCAACAAAGAGTAGCCCCCACTCGCTACAACTAGAGAAAGTCTGCGCTCAGCAACAAAGACCCAACTCAACCAAAAATAAATAAATTAAAAAAAAAACAAAAAAAACCCAAGTAAAACACGGGACTGATGCAAAAAGAAGCAGGAAGTATGAATAAGCCAACAGACCAATCCCAGCAGAACTGATTCCAAGTCATCTAATACCACATGGCCTGGGCTGGGTATTTTTCTAATATGTAGGTCCTCTCAGGCTGGTCAGCTCACCTCTCCAGCCTCAGTCTCCTCATCTCTAAAATGGGGCTGTGAAGGTGCTTTGTAAACTGTGCATACTATAGAAATGTGAGGCACTCTTATTATTACAGTATGTGTTTGCCAACTGTTGAGCACCTGTACCCATGTGGGACAGACTTGGGGTTAGGGACCCAGTCCAGAGAAGGGCAGGGGAGTGGGTGGGCTGGGCACTGAGAATTGGGATGATGATGCTGCTGTCCCCTGAGCTCCTAGGAGGGGTCCACAGGTTGTGTCAGTGTCTTCTGAACTGAACTGAGCATCTGTGGGTCATGTGAAGTATTCCACCCTATGTCAAGGTCAAAGTGACTCAGTATTTGCAGTTTAATCCACTGTTACTTTAGGGAGACACTCCAAGCCAAACAGTGGCAGAAAATAATGAACATCCCACTAAGTGGCCAACGGTTCTATTGCAGAGCCACTGTGGGTGTCGAGGTGCCCTGACACTGTGGTTCCCTTGCCCCTTGCTTCCCTGTTGGTTTCTGTGGTTGGTGGCTTCCTGCAGCTGATTTTTTAACCCACCTAGAGTTCTGGTCTGCAATTTGCTCACCCTCTGCCTCTCAACTGCAATGAAAAATGCTACAGAAATAGAAAACTCGTAGTTTTTCTTTCTTTCCTATTCCTTGCTCTCTGACTTCCACTGGGGAAACAATTGTTCAAATGATGATTCAAGGACTTTCAGGAAAACATGAGACTGGAGGGGCTCATTCAGCTCTGTGGGATCCACACATATGAGCCTTCCCAGGCCCCACCCCCCAGTCTGCATTTCCTGTGTCACCATCACAGTCTCTAGCTGGGAACTGGGGTAAGGGTTGGCAGGGGCCATGTGGACTTCCGGTTTCTTGGATTCAGGTGTTTCTTCCCTCATTTTTTAGCCTTAAAGGTATTGTCCTGGGTCGGTTTCTAACTCTGGTATCCAAAGTGCAGTCCTGGGCCCTTCCTATAGGTTGGTGAGGCTGGCTCTGGTTCAGAAACTTTCAACCCTGGCTGCACACCAGAACCCGTGGCAATTTCTAAAAAACCCCAATGTCCAGGCTTCTTTCTAAATCAATTAAATCAATTTCTGGGGGGTGTGACATGAGTACCAGTATTTTCAAAAAGATCTTTTCTGGGGTGATGTGGCCAGGATTGAAAACCACAAATCTAGCCTATCTTTATGTAAAGAACTCTTACAACTCAACAACAAAAGGATAAAGAATTCAATTAGAAATGGGCAAAGGACTTAAGAAGATATTTCTCCAAAGAAGATATACAAATGGCCAATAAGTACATGAAAAACTGCTTAACATCATTAGTCATTTGATAGTCATTCTCATCAAAACCATAATGAGATACGATTTCACATCTATAATCAACCAGGATGATTATAATCAACCAGGCAGATAAATAACAAGTGTTGGTGACAATATGGAGACACTGGACCCCTCATGCATTGCTAGTGGGAATGTAAAATGGTGCAGCCACTGTGGCATGGTCTAGCAATTCCTAAAAATGTTAAACAGAGTTATCATATGACATAGCAATTCTACCCGTCTCTTTCTCTCTCTCTCCCTCTCTCTCTCTCCCCCCCCATATATATGTAATATATATATATATAATACACACACACACACACACACACACACACACACACACACACCCCCAAGAGAATTGAAAACATATGTTCACATAAAAACTTGTACATAAATGCTCATGGCAGCATTGCTCGTAATAGTCAAAAAGTGGAAACAACCCAGATATCCATCAATTGATGAATGGACAAATGAAATGTGGCACATCCATATAGGGGAATATTACTGAGCCATAGAAAGGAATGACGTACCAATACATACTACAACATGGAAGAACCTTAAAAACATTATGCTAAGTCAAAGAAGCCAGACACAAAAAGCCACATACTGTATAATTCCATTTATATTAAATTTCCAGAGTAGCCAAATCCACAGAGCCATGAAGTAGATTATTGGTTGGCAGGGGCTGGAGGGAAGGGGAAATAGAGGGTGATGTGTAAAAGGAACAGGGTTTCTTTTTGGGGTGATGAAAATTTTCTGGAATTAGATAGTGAGGATTGGTTGTACAGCCTTACAAATATACAATATTAAAAAACACTGCAGTATACATTTTAAAACTGAACTTTATGGTATGTGAATTATATCTTAAAAAAAGATAGGGCTTCCCTGGTGGTGCAGTGGTTAAGAATCCGCCTGCCAATGCAGGGGACATGGGTTCGAGCCCTGGTCCAGGAAGATCCCACATGCCACAGAGCAACTAAGCCCGTGGGCCACAACTACTGAGCCTGGACTCTAGAGCCCACGAGCCACAACTACTGAAGCCCGTGTGCCTAGAGCTTGCGCTCCGCAACAAGAGAAGCCACTGCAATGAGGAGCCCGCGCACCGCAATGATGAGTAGCCTCCCCTGGCCACAACTAGAGAAAGCCTGCGTGCAGCAATGAAGACCCAATGCAGCCAAAAAAAAAAAAAAAAGATATATGTCTGCCATGGAGAATGGCTTGGAAGGGTCTATGAGTGGAAGCAGGGAACATGCTTAGAAAGTTGTGGCAACAACAATAAACAACAACTTAGTGGCCTACACAATAAAGGTTCTTTACTCATCAGCCCTGTTGTCCATTGTGTGTCAGCTGTAGTTCTGCCTCATAGTGGCCCCTCTGGGATGCGAGATGGTGGGAGATGATGGTACTTGGGTCCTTGGTGGCAGCAGTGAAGATGGACAGAAGTGATGGATTAGGATAGGATTTGACAGTAGAGTATGCAGTACTAGCACAGAACTTCTCAGAGAATATTTCATTGATCTCAAAATAAAATTGCCCTAAGACTGGCTTCATTCAGTTGTTCAACTGATATTATTTATTGAGTGTGTACTATGTGCCAGGCACGTTTGCAGGTGCTGGGGATACAGCAGAGAATAATATACAACTCTGCTCCTTCCCTATTCTCATGGAGCTCACATTCGAATGGGGGGCAGCAGCTGTGACAGTGATTAGGAAGTGGATGGGAGGCACTACAGTAGTCTTTATGGCTGAACATCGATACCTGGTTCTTTCTCTCCTGGGCACATAGTAGGACTGCTCTTTCCTGCCCCACTGAACCCAAGCATGGAGAATTAACATGATAGGGCCAATGAAATATGAGTGGAAGTGACATGTGACAGTTTGGAGTAGAAGCCTTAAAAGTCACTTGCCATACACTCTTTCCTGTTGCCACAAAAACTGTCCCAGAAGGTGCCCACCAGCTGTGTCCTGGAGTGAGGATGTTATGGGTGGAAGCTACAATGGATCCTCTATGAACAAATGCTATGATGAGTGAAGTCTCTGTTGTTTTAATCCACTGAGTTTTGTTGCTGTTGTTGTTACCACAGCAAAACCTAGCACACCCTGTTCTCTCTCACTTTTCACCCTCTGAGGGACATTACATACAAACACGATCCTGGCTCATATTTTAGAAAAGTAAGCCCAGTAAGTCAAACGTAAAACCAAGAGTCTGCAGACATGTGTCATGGAGAAGACGACAACCCACCCTGTGTGCATTTAATTTTGCCCATCAGACTGCAGTCCTCAAGGGAGCCTGAGCACAGCACATAACAGGCCCCCCATAAATGCTGAAGGAGCGCCGGGATGACATACCATTTCCAAAGAGGTGGGTTGGTTGGAATTCCCCCACAAAAAAGAGGGAATGCTTCTGTAGGTGCCACAGCCTGTGTTTCTGCCAACATGGACATGGGGGAAAATCATCAAAATTTAAAGGTAGTCTTTGCTCAAGAACTGGAATGGCTTTAGCAAGACACAAGTGGTCAGAAGAGGCCAGTATTGCAGATAATTTTCCAGCTGTTCTGCTCCATGGCACTTGAAAATTCCTAGTAAACAGCCCACCCCCTGCAGAGCACCTGGACAGGTAGAGACCAGAGAATTTCTTGCCTCAGGGCTGTCCCCTGGTGCAATGGCTCTGCATCTTTTGCTCTGTTTCCTGAGGGGCCTCTGGATCCCAAGTACCTCCTGAAGACACTAGGGAAGCCAATAACGAAACTGAAATAAACTGCAGTCTCCCATGGACCTAAGATGCCTTCTGAGGCAAGATGTTCCAGAAACCTAGCTGTGGCTGGCAGAGCTGTCTGTCCATACATGGGGTCCACAGTGCCGACTGCAGCTGGGACCCCTGCCAGAAGGAGGTTGTCTGCAGGCATCCTTAAAACGTCTCTTTGGCATATCATTCCAGTTAAATCTCATCTAGCATTCTCATTTTAATAACTTAATCTGGAACTTACACCTTGCCTCCTCTCCCAAAGGGGCTGAGGCAGCACAAAATAAAAGCCCAAACACAACAGGACAATTAAAAATAAAGACAAACGATCAGAAGGCGAGATAATCCTCCAGGAACCTGAGAAAAGATGGTTATTGTGGCTGAGTGTTGAATTTGGCTCCAACTTTCTGGCAGCCAAGGTTAAAAAGAAAACAGAGTGGCTTATTCAGTTATGATTGCTTGATTGAAGGAAGGAAGGAGATACAAGTTCATGGCGGGTGGCGGTGGGGAAGCACACCCATTTCCTGGCACTAAAGTCTGTGGGGATCTATCCTGTGGATCTTTATCTCAGGGGCATTAAGTCACAAACTGAACAATAGCCTTTTATAGAAGATGCTGAATCATTCTTCAATTGGCAGCTTTAGCCCTGTAATTGGGCCCTTGATAAAAGGTGAGGGTGTAATATTAAATTAAATTGCAGCTTGGCAAAGACATTTCTTGGAGAAGCCAGCTTAATGGGCCCAGACGGATGGGTTGAATTTGGACATATGGAGGCATGGGGAGAGAGTTCTAGGTGGAGGGAACAATTTATTCAATAAATATTTACCGAGCACTTACTGTGAGCCAGACCCTGCCACTGGGTGCTGGGGACACATGGATGGCCTTGGCCTCTGAGGAGGTCACAGACTAGGAGGGGCCAGGTGCACAGACAAATAATTACCACTGTTGTGACCAGATGAGGGGGCCAACAGGGTGAGGCAGGGGCCTAGACAAAGGCATCCAAGGCAGCCCGCTGTTCCAAATGCTCCTGGAGAAGACGCTTCTGACTGCCTCTTGAAGGTCAAGTAGGAATTTTTTACATGAAGACAGGGTATTGGGGTTGGAAGGAGGGTGTTCTGGGTAGAGGAGGACAGCAAATGCAGAGGCGTGGGGGGAGAGCGGGTGACGTTTTGGAGAAGTGCCATTAATAAGGGGAGCTGAGCACAGGGAGGAGGGAGGGGCCGAGAGATGAGGCAGGGGAGGCAAATGAGACCAGGTCACTGGGTCATTGAGGTCCCCTTGAACTGCTAAGGAGTGAGGGCTTCATCCTCTAGCTGATGGCGAGGACTTTTTTTTTTTTTTACACCTTTATAGGAGTATAATTGCTTTACAATGGTGTGCTAGTCTCTGCTCCATAACAAAGTGAATCAGCTATACATATACATATGTTCCCATATCTCCTCCCTCTTGCGTCTCCCTCCCTCCCCCCATCCCTATCCCACCCCTCCAGGTGGTCACAAAGCACCGAGCTGATCTCCCTGTGCTATGCGGCTGCTTCCCACTAGCTATCTACCTTACGTTTGGTAGTGTATATATGTCCATGCCTCTCTCTCGCTTTGTCACAGCTTACCCTTCCCCCTCCCCATATCCTCAAGTCCATTCTCTAGTAGGTCTGTGTCTTTATTCCTGTCTTACCCCTAGGTTCTTCATGACATTTTTTTGATGGCAAGGATTTTAAACAGCAGAATGGCATGGTCAGAACATCAGATGGTGTAGTCCTCTCCTGGGAGGAGTTAGTCAGGCTCACTGGGGTGGCTCTCAGCTAATGAACCCACCCGAAGTCCTTGCAGAGTCCCACTACCCTGCCTGGGGCGTGGTCTGCATCCGGTGGGGCCTGAGGACGGCCATCCAGAAACCCATGGATGACTATGGATGAGAGACCTGTCCTACTGTTCAGGGCTGGTGGCGATGACCCATCACTTGGAATGTGACCTTGGCATCAAAGCCTTGGGCCACCAGGCTGCCCATGTGCAGCCCAGAGAGCAGGGTTCACCTTGACCCTTAGCATGCCCCTCACCCTGGACATTCTGATATCTCTTTTTTCAAAATAAATAGTGTGAGATGGAGATTGGACAAGCTTTATGAAGATACCAGACGTTTCTGAAAGTGTCTGCTTTAGGATTGGCTTTTTTTCAGAGCAACTGTAGAGGGAGGCAGAAGATAAGAGTTAAAATTATTTAAAACTCTATGTATTTGCCTCTTCCAATATCCATTTCCATAGAAACATAACTGAAATAAGATGCCAGTTTCAGAGCCAAGGGCAGTCCATGACTTCCAAATACCCCATTTGCTTCAAAAAGCACGGTCAAAGCATGGAATATGGAGGAAAGTCTGAAATACTGCTCTGTCCCACACTGCCCTTTACTTGGTCACTGCCCAAATGGCCAGAAAGGCACAGAATCCAGGACGCAGGCGGTTCTTGAGGCGGGCTGTCAGGCAGCCAGTGTGGACAGCCTGCTGCCATTTCTGTAAGTGAACGTCACACACGTACATAGCTCCCGTGGGTGACCGACTTGCACATGATTCTGTCTCTGCTGCCACCTGTCTGGGAAGCGGATGCGGGGAGGCTCAGGGAGCAGAGGCAGCCTCAGGATGCTGCCTCAGTGTCTGCCTGGGGCTCTCTGGGGGTTCAACATTGGTGGCCTTTAGTGCTGTCCGCCATCTCCTCTCCATTTCAAAACCATTTCAGAATGGTCAAGTGGAGGCATAGGTGGTGGCCTGGTAGAGAAGAAAGGCTTGGGAAAAAGCAAAGAATCCTTCCACCTAGATTCACAGGCTGTCTTCACGCCATCAGTATGCACTGCTTTCACTTCAGGGGAAATTCTCTCAAATTATTTTCCTTAAAAGCAAAAAAAAAAAACCCACCAAAAACAAAAACCCACATGGGTGTGTGTGTATATGCACACACATACACAGTGTCAATTCTTGGTTTTCATCTTACTTGATCTAAAAGTAGCTTTTGACACGCTTCATCCAAACTTCCTCCTTGAGACATTTTCTTCATCTGGTTTCCTAGACACCAGACTCATCTGATTTTCTTTCTGTCTCTATGGTTTCTCCTTCTAGGTCTCCTTTGCTGTTTCCCTTCTACCTCCCGGGTCTCCAAACATGGGAATAATTGAGGGTCTGTCCTTGGTCCCTTCTTGTCTACATCTAAATGCCCCCCAGTGCTCTCACCCAAGGCTTTGTGTCATCTATATGCTGACTGCATCCAACTTTCCATCTCCAGCCCACACCTCTCCCTGAACCCCACACCCGTATGTCCAATACCTATTCACCATCGCCACTTGTATTGTAGGTATACAAAAAAGGAGAGTTTTTCCCTTTTTCCCAAGAATATAAATTGTATTTTAAAAACCTTTTTAACATACTTGGCAGATTTATCCACCCCTGCTACCTGTGAAATGCAGAAACAGCCAATCTTCCCCTCAGACTCCGTAAAGCAGAGGAAGCAAGGTGCAATGCAGGAGTACTGAGGACGGGGCCAAGTCATTGGGTGGAGGGTGAGGGAGCCTCAGTCCTTGCCTTGGTCTGGAGTGTTCATCTCTGGAGACCCCTCCTTCCTTCTTCAAATTCCTCCCGTGCAGGGACAGCTTTCTCTCCCTTGCTCCTATCTGTAGGCAGCCCTCTCTCCTGGCTACCCGATTTGTTACTGACCACTACATCAGAGTCCCCTGCCCTGGCTTCTCCTCTTGTTCCCATCACTGCTTAGTTATTCCTCAGGCTCCAGTCAGGACATCTTCACTCTGACTGTACCCACTCTCTGGGAGACCACACTCACCCCCACAGCTCCCATCCTCAACGTATTAACCGCCTCTCCCCCAAATCCCTATCTACTGGACAAACTGCTCCCTTGTGCTCTAGGACCCTGCATCCAATCTTCTTTCTGCCCAGAAATGAACCCCTCACATGCCCTCCAAAACTCACTCCTCATTCTGCACCTGACCTCGGTGATGAGGTTCGCCATCCACCAACCACTCAGAAATCCGGGCATTGCCCTTGCTGCCTCCCTGCCCTCCTTCCCCCTTAGAGTCAATCAATCACCAAGCCTTGTCACGTCTGCTTCCTTATTATCTCTCCAATCCACCCACTTCTCTCTGTTCCCACTGCAACTGCCCTGCTTTAGGTGGCCATTGGCTCCTGCCTGGATTACTGCAGAAACCATCTCTGAGCCACTGCTGGGCCTTCAGCCTCACCCCTTCATCTGTTCTCACCCTGCCGCCAGGTCAAATCTGATCATGTCACTCCCTGATTAAATGTCTTTCATTTTGAATTTTAAACTCTTCTGCTTAGCACACAAGGTCCCTAATGACCCGGGCTCTGCCTGTGTCATCATTTGTCCTTCCTATCACCTCCCCAAAGGCACCCTCAGCTTTGGACAACAGAACCACTTTGTATATATTTTTAAACCATTTAGGAAAAAAATGATATACTAACATCATGTTTAATGTTGAGAAGCTAGATGCTTTCCCTCTGAGATCAGAAACTAGGCAAGGTTGTTCTCTCTCACCACTCCTATTCAACATTGTGCTGGGAGTGCTAGCTAATACAAAAATAAGACAAGAAAGGAAATAAAATGCATATGGATTGGGAAGGAAAAAACAAAATTGTCCTTTTGTCAATGACATGACTGTCTATGTAGAAAGTCCCAAAGAATCAACAAAAACCCTCCTGGAACTAGCAAGCAAGGCTGTAGGATTCAAAAGACTTTTGTAAAAACAAACACAAAAACAAAAACACAACACCATTTATATTAGCACCAAAAACAAAATAAAATACTTAGGTGTAAATCTAACAAAATATATATAAAATCTATATGAGGAAATCTACAAAGCACTGATGAAAGAAATCAAAGTAGACTGAATCACACAACAATGTAAAGCAATTATACTCCAATAAAGATGTTAAAACAAAAACAAAAAAAACCCCAAAGTAGATTGAATCAAAGTAGATTCCATGTTCATGAACAGAAAGACACAATATTGTTAAGATGTCAATTTTCTCCACCTTGATCTACAGAATCAATGCAATCCCAATCAAAATCCCAGCAAGTTACTTTGTGGATATCAACAAACTGATTCTAAAGTTTATATGGAGACTTTTTATAAAAGACCCAGAATAGCCAACACTATATTGAAGAATAAAAGTCAGAGAACTGATATTATTCAACTTATTTGACTTCAAGGCTTACCATAAAACTATGAATCAAGACAGTGTGGGATTAGTGAAAGAACAGACAAATAGGTCAGTGAAACAGAATCAAAGTCCGGAAATAGACCCACACTAATACAGTTAACTCATCTATGACAAAGACACAAATGCAATCCAGTGGGGAAAGGATAGTATTTTCAACAAATGGTGCTGGAACAACTAGACATTTACATGCATAAAAATGAATCTAGACAGTGACCTTGCACCTTTTACAAAAATTAACTCAAACTTGATCATAGACCTAAATGTAGAACACAAAGCTATAAAACTTCTGGAAGATAACAGGAGAAAATCTAGGTGACCATGGGTTTCGCAATGAGTTTTCAGATCACAACACCAAAAACATGGTCCATGAAATAAAAAATTGTTAACTTGGACTACATTAAAGTAAAAAAATTTCTGCTCTGCTAAAGATAATGTTAAGAGAATGAAAAGACAAGATACAGACTCAGAGAAATTATTTGCAAAAAATATATATGATAAAGTTCTTTTATCCAAAATATACCAAGAGGGAATTCCCTGGCGGTCCAGTGGTTAGGACTTAGTGCTCTCACTGCTGTGGCCCTGGGTTCAATCCCTGGTTGGGGAACTAAGATCCCACAAGCTGTGTGGTGCGGCCAAAAACAACCACCACAAACAAACAAAATAGACAAAGAATTCTTAAAACTCAACAATAAGAAGACAATCTAATGAAAAAGTGGGCAAAAGATCTGAACATATACCTCACCAAAGAAGAAATACGTGTGGCAAATGCTATAAGTATATGAAAGGATGTTCCACATCATATGTCATTAGGAAATTGTACATTAAAACAACAATGTGGTACTACCATACACTTATTAGAATGGCTAAAATCCAAAATACTGACAACACCAAATGCTGACAAGGATGGAGCAACAGACACTCCCATTCACTGCTGATGGGAATGCAAAATGGTACAGCCAGTTTGCAAGACAGTTTGGCAAAACTAAACATACTTGTAGAATATGATCCAGCAATCCTGATCCTAGGTATTTACCCAAATTAGTTGAAAACTTATGTCCACATAAAACCCTACACAAAAATGTTTATAGCAGCTTTATTAATAATTACCCAAACTTGGAAGCAACCAAGATGTCCTTCAGTGGGCAAATAAACTGTGGTGCAGCCATACAATAGAATATTATTCATTGATAAGAAGAAATGAGCTATCAAGTCATGAAAAGACATGGCGGAATCTTAAATGCATATTGTTAAGTCAAAGAAGCCAGTCTAAAAAGGCTACATTGTGTATGATTCCAACTATATGACATTCCGGAAAAGGCAAAGCTATGTAGACAGTAAAAGGTCAGTGGCTGCCAGGGGTTGGTAAGCATAGAGGATATTTCAGACAGTGAAACTGTTCTGTATGACACTGTAATGGTAGATACATAATTTTATGCATTGGGCAAAATCTATAGAATGTACAACACAAAGAGTGAATTCTATGTAAACTATGGATTCTAGCGAATAACAATGTGTCAGTATTGGTTCAATTGTAACAAACATACCACATAATGCAAGATGTTAATAACGGGGGAAACTATGGGGTGTGGGGTGGGACATATATGGGAACTCTCTATGCTTTCTATTAAATTTTTCTGTAAACCTAAAACTGGTCTAAGAAATAAAGCCTATTAATTAAGCATAAAAACTCCTTTAAAATGATAAACATCATGTATTTAGAACAGTATCTAGCACATGACAAGTGCTATATAAATATTTATTATGTACAAATGAATAAATGTGGAGCCGGCATGCCTCCAGTCGGACTCCAGAATCAGAGTTTCATTCCCTGGACACTCGCACTGAGAGAATCTCTTCCATGAGTTATTCTGGGACTCTTCTGTTATTCTCAAACCCTTCATCTTGTTTATTTACTTCCAGCTGCTATCAGAATCTGTGCAATCTAAAGTGACTGTGCATATTTGCGTGTTTACTGTCTGCCCCCCACTAGCTGGTGGGCCCCATGAGCTCAAGGTGTCACGCTGTTGTGCTCACCTCTGTCTCCCCAGCGAGGTGAGGTCTCCCAGCATGCGGCAGTGCTGGGCTGGGTGGTGCAGGAGAGTGATCTATGTGGCCCAGGAGGGGTGGGTGCGGCAGAAAAGCACTCAGCAGGGGTGAACAACATGCTAAGTGTCCTGACAGGGGATGCCTAGATGCTGGGGACCAGACTGGGGAAGAGCAGGCGCTTAAATCTGGTGGAGCTCAGGAACACATTGGCTAATACAGGGGCCTGGAACTGAAGTTCATTTACTTGTCAGAGAAGGTTCTGGAAGGGGGGACAGCACGGGCAAAGGCTTGAAAGTGCAACACAGAGCAAGGCCTGTGACTGGAATCCTGGGGTGTTTAGAGTGTCCAGAGCGACCAAAGGCATCCGAGGTAGGTGTGGTCTGAGGGGAGGAGAGAACGGACCACACAGATCTTTGATCACCTGTCCCCCAAGCATAAGCTTTCTCTCTCACTGGGGGTTCTGGAGCAAACAGCCCCTTGAGGAGGACTTAGGACCCCTTAGTCCCTGGGCACAGTGTTCAACCATCACGCTGAGTCTCACAGAGGAGGGTCTGAGGGAAATCAACTGATACTTTAGAGATGTTTGGTGGAAAAATGACAATAAACCGACAGGGCTGTGGGTCGACAAATCAAAGGTTCTGCTACCATGGCAACAGAATGACAGGGCAACCCTAAACTTAGAGGAGAAACGAGCATCAGGCCAGGAAAGGTTTAGAGAGAAACCTCCACAGGTTCTTGGAGGGAAACACAGAGACAAGGTGTGGGGAACTTGAGCCAGGGATGTGGCTCTCCTGCAGCCACCCTCCTTCAAAAGTCTAGATGCCGCGGGCAGGGCGCCCTTCCTTCCCAGGCTCAGTTTCCTCATCTACACAGAGAAGCACTTCCGTGGCACCCGGCTGCTCCTCAGTTTGAAAACCATTCCCTGGAAGGTCTGGAAAGGGGCTCGCGCTGTATGTGCGGAGCCATGAAGAGCAGCAGTACTTACTACAGAGAGCGAGGAAGAAAGGTAATGTGGGTGGTAGCAAACTGTCCCTCATACTTATGGTCTGCACAAGGTCTACCTCCTGTAAACGGTCCAGGGGGACAGGCTTCCTGGATTTATTTCCAGAGTCGCCGACTCTAGCCCCGCAGCCTCTCCCACCACAGCCAGATCCCAGGGGATCCTGTGCACGCTCCGCCCCGACCTTAACCTTGAGCGGAGGTGACAGTGCCCTGCCTCGCCGGCTGCCACTGGGCTCAGCATCAACCCAGCGGGGTCTGCTCTCTGCCCATCTGCCCCAGCTCCAGGTCCTCCCATGGGGTCCGCCTGACGCGCCTTTTCTCCTTCCGTGATATCCTGGGCGCTCAGTCTGCCTGTTACCTATTTTTAGGCTTCGTCTGCAAAATGTGAAAACACTTCTTTGCCCAACCCACTTCACAGACCAGTGACCAAGGGTCTGTGGATACACCTGAAAACTATGAAGTGCTGTCGTGCATTGAAAGGCAGGGTCGGGGAGTGGGGGAGACGATAGTTGGTGATGCTGCCACTAACCTGCTAGGTGACCTTGGGTGCCTTATATAATCTCTCTGGGTTTCTGTTTCCTCATCATTAACATGGAGTTCAGGATAGCACCTATTCCACAGAGTTATTGTGAGGATTCAGTGAATTAACACACACATCTAGCTACCAGCATCACCACTCTTATTACTGTTATTAGCATTACTGCTTGTGATTATCATCACCCCAGGCTCTCCCTAGCCAGGGGGCCCGGTTAGCCAGTAACAACCCTTCCTCCCGTTGATAGCCTGTCTGGATTTCCAAATCCTGGTGGTGGGTGGTGAATTCCCCTGGGATGGAGTTGGGGGCAGGTCTGCTCCTTCGCCAACGGTGCAGATGAGTGATGACCAGATGTCATCTCCCCTCTAGCCACAGCCCATCTGCGTGAGTGACCTCAGCTGAGCTCCTGCCCCCTTGGCCCATGGGCACAGCCAGCGCAGGTCTGTCCTCTGCCAGCTCTGATTGTGCCTGTCTGGAGTCCCGCTTCCTCCCCGGATGGACACGTAAGGCAGCGAGATGGAGGCACACAGCCTTAAATCCTTCCCCTAAATCTGCGCTGTCAGGAAACAGCGTTCTCTGCCACTGCTCTGCATAACTTCTTACCGGGCTGAGCGAACCCTCTGCCTGTCTCCAGACAAACGAGGCCCGGCATCTTATTTGCTAGAAAACGCTTCTTGTCCAGAAGGATAAAAACCTCTATCCTCGATGCATAAAATGACTGTTTCCAGTTTAGTTTTACTGATAAAATTCACACTAAATCCCACAAAAAGATTTCCCTAATAGTGCAGTGAGAGAAGGAAACTCCACTCCAGTTTTCTCAGTAGAATCTGCTACAGGTAGGGAAGTCGTACGGTACAGCCACTGCCGCTC
>NW_006788521.1:2358859-2361791 GCF_000442215.2 Lipotes vexillifer | reverse complement strand
AGGGAAATCGTACTGACCAGCCACTGCCGCTCAGCTGGCTCTTTCCAACAAAGGCATGTTTAACACTTCTAGGAGAAAGTCGACAAAACTACAACTTCTCTACTCTTGGACTTCTCTAACTGGAGCATCCTAGGAAGACCAGTGTGAGTTAAGAGCAAGGCCCAACGCAAGACTACTAAAATATATATTTAACGGTACTTTTATGTAAGGTTCTTCTTTTTGGCAACACATCACTTTGAAGATCCTCTAGTAACTGGAGGAGCTATGAGTGTTTATTCCCTACTAGCACTCCTTAGGGAACTCACTTTAAAGGAGAGATTAAAAATGCAGTGTAATTTCTAGGCTGATGGATCATATAAATGGGGGCTTCTACAATGTGTAGAGAATACACTGGTTTAAACGACCCACCATTTCCCCTTAATTCTGCATATATTAATACACCTAGACAAATTCTTTCACCATTTTTTTCCAGGAGTGAAGACCTTACATTTGGCCCTCCTGAAATAATATATGTCTCAAATGGAAGGAAGCGGAAATAATGAGACGTTCCTGATAGGGAACGTGGACCCACGTGGACCTATGATGATTTCCCCGTAACCACCTGGATTTCTTCTCAAGAAGCGTACCTGGGGCAGTAAAGGAGATGTGCTGCCTTGCTGTCCCTGGGGGGTGCCTGGGAGCAGCACAGGCCTCCATCCTGCTGGTGCCAGGTGCTTACCTCCATGCTGTACCTCTCCACCGTCCTTCTCAGGGGGTCCACAGCCTGCCAGCAAATCAGGATGCACAGGTCAATCAGCAGCATGCCCCCGACGATCACGAGCAGTTTCTGGTCCTTGATGATCTGCAGAGAGGGCAGGGGCAGAAGGCACGTGAGAGAGCTTCCCAAACAGCAGCCGAGGGGCCAGGTCAGGCGGGTGACTGAATGGCATCACCCCCAGTTTGAAAATTTCCTCAGACTCCCCATCACCCACAGGATAAATCCAGCCAAGCTCCTTTGCTTGGCATTCAAGGCCTTTCATGAGCTTGGCTTGTATATGCCCCAAACACACACAGATACTTAGTTAAATTTGAGGACTCCCAGGTTCTGGCCCTGCTGTGATTTTCACCCCAGGCCTTTGTGGGTGCTGGCTCTTTTGTCTGGAACACTCTCTTCTTTCTATGTGGCAAATAATCCTTAGAGACCCAGATTCATTTCGCCTCCTCCACGAAGCCTCCCTAACTCCCACAGCAGAACTAACTACTCCCATAGCACTCTGTTCCCATACTTAATCATACTTAATAAGTTCAATACTTATACTTATGAATAGTAATAGTCGTAACTACAAGAAGGAGAATAAATACAAATGCTAACATTTAGTGAACACTTACACTGTGCCTACCTATAGGTTGATTGTTTTACATACAGCATCTCATACAAAGGCAAATACTATTATTATTCCCAATTTTCAGATAAAGAAACTGAGGCTAGTGCTGAGGGCCAAGTAACTTGCTCAGTGGAATATAGATACTAAGAGGTGAAGCCTAGATTCGAACCAAGCTCCTCCTCTCTCCAGAGTGCACACCCTCAACATTTACAGCACCTACCAGGCTCTACAGTGACCAGATGCTATATTAAGTTGTATACACATCTGCCCTCCTCAGTAAACTGGGGAACCCCTGACAAAAGGGAAGCCTGTTTCATTTATTTGTTTGCCCTCAGCACCTAGCAGGGCCTGGCATGCAGTCGATACTTAGAAGTTTGCCTGGTTGAATTGAGATGAAGGAATATATAAAGAAGAAATATAATTCCCATCCCACTTTGCAGCTTGGGGTATCTTTATTACACTGTGAAGGTCCCACCCCACTTTATGTCCGTTTGATGGGGATTGGCCTGGGGACATATGCTGTCTGGGGCAAAGCTAACCTGTATTTCACTCACTGCACGTTTATGTGTCCTCACCCCGCGCCCCAATGCCAAACAAAAGCTAATGTGATAAAGTAGTTCTAGAAAAGACTATAGAAAAATAAGCAAAACTGAAGCAGAAGCTTAAGAAATATCGCCAGGTCTGGCTTTTAATGATTAAAGCCATCCTTAAAGGAGAAATAGAAACTCAAGAGACTTCTCTGTGGCCAAACTGTGAAAAGAACAAGAAAGTACTGCTGAGTTACTGCCAAAGAGATCAAATCCACCAAGACCACTTTACCTGGGGGTGGGGCACTGGCAAAGCCCCCTCTGAGATTTTTCAGAAGCATTCAGTGAACCGCTGATAGCTTGTAGAAACCTGGTTTAACCCCTGCCCTCAGGGGAACCAGGCAGCTCCCTGTTAGCCTTGAGAAATTGGGCCAAAGGGAAGAAATGCCTGAGGAGCTGAGGACTTGGAGGACAGGCTGGAAGGGGCCTCCCTGCTTGATGCTCACCCAGGGCTGTTTGAGCCCCAGGTATTTGCACACACTGCACCTGACCCCTGGAAGTTCCTTCCCCCACCTTTCTGCTGGTGCCCTCCTACCCTGATTTCAAGATTGAGCCTGAGCAGCTGCTCCTCTGTGAATCCGGGCGTGCCCTGCATGGGGTCCATGCTGCAACTGTGTTCCTATCAGAACTGAGGCAGTGACCATCCAGTCTCCCCTCTGTGCCCTGGTGCCTTGTGCAGGGGCTGGCTCTCAAACTTTCTTGAGGAACGTGTGGAGAATGGATGAATGAGCTCTCAGGAAAAGGCCACGGGAAAGTGGTGCTGTTGAGCAAGTTCAAGGTCACTGTCTCCGGCCTAGGGCTCAGGTTCTACTTCCTGTAAGGCACCACCTTCCGCAGGTTCCTATCCTTTCCCAGACATTTGTAGGTGCTGGTTCTTTCGTCTGAAACACGCTGTTCTTTCTGTGAGAGGCTCTGTGTGGCTGCGTGTGCATGGGGTCGGTTGGGGGGGGGGGGGCTGGAAAAAGGGCTAGGTGGAGGGGG
>NW_006788521.1:2347405-2358806 GCF_000442215.2 Lipotes vexillifer | reverse complement strand
GGTGGGGGGGGGGGTGCTGGAAACAGGGCTAGCTGGAGGGAGAGAGCCTGCATGACATGTGATGGGGTCTCATGGGGGCCACTGGAGGTTTAAGCATCTTTAAGCATCAGCGTGATGGGGGGCTCTCTGCAGCATTAGGGGTGAACCTGAGGCGGGATCCTGCAGTAGGAGGCCAGTTAGGAGCTGGGGCCATTGTCCTGATGAGGAAGGATGAGGCCTGATCCAGAGCAGTGACTACCAGATGGAGAGGAGGATGCAGATGCCACAAGCACCGGGCAGGCAGAGTTTCGGGCCTCAGCCTCTCAGTCCTCTCCCCCTCCCCAAACTTCCCCAACCAGCAAGTGCCAGCACCTCCAGGTCCCTCCCTCCCTGCCAAGTCTTTCCCACGAGACATAAGGGGTAACTACTCTCCCCACAGTCTAACTCCCAGGAGGCAGTGAACTTGAACTTGCTCAGCAGTACCACTTTCTCCTGGCCTCTTCCTGAGAGCTCATGCATCCAGGAGTACGGACCACCTTACACTCCAGCACCCACACCCCAGGTCTGTTGGGACTGCACAGTCTACACTGGACAAGAAGTAGGACGTTGAAGGGCAGGGCTGAGGAACATGGGTTGGGGCCACGCTCAGTGAGCCCCCACAGGGGAGAGACCTCCCTTCTGAGTGGATGCCACACCTCTCCTGCTACTGCCTGAATAGGGAAGGCAGGCATGCAGCACAGAAGATGAGCATCAGAATTTCTCTCTGGTAAATATGAGAGTCAAGTCCTCCCAATTTTAAGGCTCAAGTATGAAGTGTGAGGTAGCAGAGTGGCAGTGGAAAGGCAGGACCTGGGATTATGCGGACCATCCCTTGTGACCTGCATGTGACCCTAACAAATCACTTCCTCTCTCATTCTGCATTTCTGATTTGTAAAATGGCAAGGAGTGGGGAGGCTCACGTAATATCTCTAAGTATGGTGCAAAAAAAGAACACCGTTTTGGATCTAGAAGACCTCATTCTAAGCCCAGCTCTTGTGGAATGTCATCTTGATCAAGCTGTATGACTCTGTTAGGCTTATTTCCTCCTCTAAAAGTGAGACCAGTGAGCTCTAAGCTGCAGAGTTGGTATAAAAGTGAAATGAGATGATGTATGGAAAGCACCTAGCACAACACCTGGCTCAGAGAAGATGCTCAACAAATGGGCTGTGTGGCTACCATTACTTGGGTTTTGAGAATGCATGGTTCTGTGTTTATGTGGAGGACAGTGACATCTAGGGGCAAAGTGTGATACTGCACCTCAGCTCTGCTAGACTCAGGGCTAATCATCACACAGACAGGCCCAAGGTGGGAAGATCCTGAGAGTTAACAGGAGAGGACATGTCTAATTTCCTTTTGGTACCATTTCCAAAGCCTGGCATTTGACCACTGTTTGTGACTAAATGGATTTAGTCTAAGTAGTTATGGATCACATTTGATTTATTAACCACAGGAACATTTATTGAGTGCCTACTCTGAATCAGGTTCTTTTCTAGGCACTAGGGCTGCAGCAGTGAGCAAAACATAAGTATCCTACATTCATAGAGCATGCATGATAGGGAGAGACTAATAATGAATAATTATACAAATACCCCATACGTATACACAATACAATACTAAAGAGAGGTGACAAAAATTATCTTTTAAAAAAGATCTAAAAATTTAAATTTAAAAAATAGCACTGACCTAACCCTACAAAGTCTGAGCACCATAGAATACTAGAATTAGGCAAGGCCATGTCTCTAGTCTCACCTCAGCTTCCCTGACTTCCTTTCTTATTTTTCAGCTTTCTCTTCAAAAGCCGCACAAACTTTCCTCGGTTATGTCAGTGTACATTGATGCCATGAAAGTGAGTTCTCTCTCTGAGGCTAGGAGGTTACTTGTGCTCCATTCTCACTGAGTGAGAGATGAGAGTGAAGGCACCCAGGAACGATTAAGCACCCAGTTCTGGCATCAGATCTGAGTTTGAATCTTACTAACTAGCTGGGAGACCTTGGTAAGTTTCCTAACCCAGCTGAGCTAGTTTTCTCATCTACACAATGGGGGACGATGACCACACAAACCACTAGATTACCAGAGCCTGGCTTACAATTACTGTTCAACAGATGTCAGCTATTACTATTAAACATCACTTCCCATGGTTGTTTAGAGCAGAGATCAGCAAACTACGAATTTGGCCCACTGTTTGTATTTGTAAATAAAGTTTTATTGGAACACAGTCATATCCATTTGTTTATGTGTTTGCCTCTGGCTACTTTCATTCTACAATAGCAGTGTTGAGTGGCTGTGACAGAGACTGTATGGCTTGTGAAGCCTAACATAGTTACTGTCTGACTCTTTACAGGAAAAGTTGGCTAACATCTTCTTATGGGAAAACAGCATTTCTTTATTTTTCAAAAAAACTTCAGATATTTTGACTGATTCAGACTGGCCTTCTACTAGGACCAGCTTATTGCCTACTTCCAGGGCCGCCATTCCAGAGAGAATACAGTGTGAATGCTGCCCCCTGGAGTTGTACAACCAGCGGCCCTGCCTTCCTGCCATCACTCAGATGACGGACACTCTCTTGGCATTTTCCTGAAGCTGAGCCTGGATGAAGGTCTGAGAGGATGGCCCTATGTTATTATTTGCAACCGTATCAAGTCATATATGGAGTGAAGTTTCTTTGTCCTCAGAAAACATCTGACCCCACAACAGATCTCATCTCTGAGTTACCGCTCTAGTCTCAACGTTCCAATTTGGTCCTAGTAAGAGTAAGAGGCAGGATAAAGACTGTGGTAGTGGGCTTCCCTGGTGGCACAGTGGTTAAGAATCCGCCTGCCAATGCAGGGGACATGGGTTCAAGCCCTGGTCTGGGAAGATCCCACATGCCTCAAAAGCAACTAAGCCCATGAGCCACAATTGCTGAGCCTGCGCACTAGAGTCACAATTACTGAAGCCTGTGTGCCTAGAGCCTGTGCTCTGCAACAAGAGAAGCCACTGCAATGAGAAGCCCGCGCACCGCGCACAGCAACGAAGACCCAACGCAGTCAAAAATAAATTAATTAAAAAAAAAACTGTGGTAGTGAGGCTTCTCAATTCAAGATTTTACGATTGATACTACAAAAATACTGAATTTAGAAGCATTAAGTCACCACATGTCAATACCTCCTTTAACAGGCTTCTTTTTCTTTAATGTCTTTCAAAATGTAGCCATATGGGGTGAAGTTTGTGTATGTGTGTTTGGGGAGGGTGTGACATGGTGGGTGGAGGGAGGATGAGGTGGGAGACAGGGAAGCAAGAAAAGGGTAAAAAGACTGAAAAAGAAGTGTGAGATTGCATTTTCAGATTTAGGTAAATCTTGTATATGTGTCAGTAAAAAAAAAATTAAGGGCTTCCCCAGTGGCTCAGTGGCTAAGAATCTGCCTGCCAGTGCAGGGGACACTGGTTCGAGCCCTGGTCTGGGAAGATCCCACATGCTGCGGAGCAACTAAACCCGTGGGCCACAACTACTGAGCCTGCGAGGCACAACTACTGAGCCCACGTGTCACAACTATTGAAGCCGGTGTGCCTAGAGTCCATGCTCCACAACAAGAGAAGCCACTGCAATGAGAAGCCCACGCACTGCAAGAGTAGCCCTGTTCACCGCAACTAGAGAAAACCCGTGCACAGTAACAAAGACCCAATGCAGCCAAAAAGAAATAAATTAAATAAATACATTTCTTAAAGTGCATAAGAAAAAACATTAAAAGAAAAATAAGAGGCTCACTTTAAAAAAAAGTTTAAACTTAAAAAAACCAATAAAACAAAACAATGACAATAAAAACCAACCTTGGCTATGTAAAATGTTGGAGTCATGGAGAATTCAATCCCAGTTTTGACCTGCGACTGCCACAACCCTTTAAAAACAATCTGGTTCCCAGCTCGAGTTTTTGATCTGTGAAAGGTAGAGATTTCTCTTCTATACCCTTAACCTCCTCTAATTTGGCTGATAAATGATACTCAGCTGTAGCGCCACAAGGCTCTTCCTGGAATAACTGGAAAGCCTAGAGCAAAAACTGTCTCACACTGGAAAGATGTATTCATGTGGCCTAAATCATTTTCACAACAGGCTAAACTGGTGACCAAATCTTGTACTCAAAGCCTTTGACAGTTTTTCAGACAGGTCCCTCCCTGGACGCCTGGGCCCAACACCTGCCTGGGCTCTCACTTTGCCCAGACCCCTGGGGTGGGGAGAGTCCCCTTGTCCCAGGCAGCCCAGCAGGCTGTGGCCACATCACAGCCCCAACTCCCATGGCGCTTTCAGACAAGTGAACTCCTGAAGTCTTCCATGGCATGTTTTGTCAACATGCCATGTTAATAGAATATAAATAGAATATAAATAGAGTAATAGAAAATAAAGGCCAGTCCTCCACTGCCAATAATAATATGCATGAATTACATATTGACACAAAGAAACGAACACTGTGATTCTTCAAAACCAGGATGGACTTGTCATAAATGGCAGAGCCACAGAGCAGGAGGGGCCCAAGAAGTTACCTGATGCCTGTCAAACTTTGGCTTGTATCCGCTTTGCCAGGAGGGCTGGTGGAAACACACGTTCCTGGGCTCCAGGAACCTGATTCTTAGGGCTGGGGGAGCTGAGAAACTGAATTTCTAACAAGCTCCCAGGTGATGCCAATAATGCTGCTGGTTCAGCTTGAACTCTGAGTAGCCCTGATCTGGACCAGAGGTCTCCCACTCTGGCTGTATATTAGTATCACCTGGGGAGGTCTAGTAACTCCGAATGCTCAGCTCCAGCCCGGAGGTGTGGGCTGGGCTGGGTTACTTCTTGTAGTTTTCAAAAGCTCCCATTTTATTGTAATGTGCAGCCAGGTCTGAGAGGGACCAGGTGGCCAGGCTCCTCATCTTACAGACAGGAGGGAGCTGTCACAAATGCTCCTGAGCCCCAGTGACAGGAGGGCTTTCCAGGTGAGCACAGGCAATGGGTGGCAGAGCCGAGCTCTTTCCTCCCTCTATATGCAGCCCATAATTGTCCTAAGGTGGTCCGGTGTGGGGCAGAGGGTGGAGAAGGGAGGATACATGCCCCCATCTGGAGAGCAGCTCCCTGGCAGTGAAGGGGCAGGCAGTGAGGCTGATGAGTGAGAGGTGCCACTGGGCACCAGGCAGAATCACAGCTCAGGAGACAATGCCATTTCAATACTTCACCATTTTACAGGTAAGGAAACAGAGGCCCTGAAAGATGAGGAGGTTTGCTGAAGGACCCATGGCGGGTCAGCAGTGAAGCAGGGAGTAGAAGCCTGCTCTCCTGCTGTGTCTGCTGGCCCTACCACCTCGGGCTCACTTGCTGTCTGCCACAGGCGTGATGGCTTATGACCCAGGTAATCGGATGGCAAATGCAAGTTTGGGATGAAGAACTGGAACAATAGGCACCATGTTCCAGAGTGGGATGAGATCACAGTGCAGGATTTTCAGAGGAGATGTCTGTAAATGGGTTATACACCCATCAGGCGTTTAAAAAGTGTGTGTGTGGGGGTGGGTAGAGTTGAATCAAGAAGAGGATTTTTGGAAAGACGTGTCATGATGCTATCTCACTTCATCCCCAGGTGAGAGGATGGGGGGGGGTATGCTTCCTCCTTGACCTCAAATCAAGAGGGAGGCTTAAGGAGAGCACTCAGATGGCTTGATTGCTAGGGCTCCCTGCAGCCTGGGGGACCTGGTGAGCTGATGCCTCACTCCTGCCTGAGAAACCCACGGGAGGATAACGGGCCAGTTGCTCCATGGATGGAGCGGAAGAGGGGAAGTGGCTACAGTGGGATCAGCCACAATCCTTGAGTTTGTAGGAGCGAAGGATGTGTGAGTGCTTCCTGAGCACCAGGTGTGGGCCCTGGGCCAGGCAGAGCTGTGTGGCCTGCCCAAGGCAAGCTGGAGGGGCGGGCCCAGGAGTGGGGGACTGCCACATGTCTGTGGAAGGAGCCACAAATGGCCAATGGGGGCAGTATTTCACCCATGTCGGGGCCACTGCAGGAGAGTAAATCCCAATAATGGGGGCTTTGAAAATTCCACAAAAGGACTCCATGAGAGCCTAAAGGGTGTGCTTAACCAATGCCAAGCCCAGCAAGATGGATGCAGCTCCTGGCAAGTGAGGTCTTTCCTGCCCCTTCCACCACTCGAAGCCCCAACTCAGGAGGGTTCAGAAACCTTGGGAGTGGGATGGGGAAAACACTCAGTCTGGCAAAAGACAGAAGCAGCCCATCGCACCCCTTCTCCCAGGGCAGGTGACTGGCTGCTTCAGGCCAAGCTGGGGAAGGAAGAGGCGATGCCTTGAAGGCAGTTTGAGGTTTTGAATATTATGATGGACTCCACATATTAGTTGTTGACCAGAGGACCTTCAAAGTCATGAGACTTGCCCGAATTTTTATCTTAGGAGCAAGGGAAGAAGAGTGCCAGCCATGGGAAGAGTTAGAAAGGACAGTGAGGGGCAAGTCTCTCTATGACTACATCCAAAGAGTCAAGCTTAATCAACATGGTGGGTACAGCCAGCCACAGAGGTGGCAACTGCTTTCCTCCCACACGAAGGAAGGGCTCCTGTCCTCTAAGGGCCTCTTTGAAAATGGAAGCATTAAATCAGGCCCCTGCCCTGTTTCAGTCTCCTCTTTCAAGGGCTCCCCACTGCCCACAAGTTAAAGTTCAGGTTCCTTACCGTGGCTCCTGCCTTCCCCTGTGGCTTCCTCTTGTACCCTTTCCCCATGAACCCCTCGGCAACGTGAACACACCCCTCCCCTCCCCAGGCCTCCGTGCACACACTTCCCTCTGGGAGAGGGAAAACTCCCCAGCCTCTGCTTCCCACTCACCCTCCAGGTTTTAGCATAGGTGTCACTTCCTACACCAAGCCCTCCCTGGGTGCTATACCCCAGTATCCCCCATATGCAGCCAACCAGCCCTTATCACCTTGCATTGTAAACGCTTTGTTAGCTGTCTGATGTCCCCAGGAGGCTGAAGGTGTTGGGGGCTGGGGTGGGGAGGGGCGGAGGGTTGTGTTTAGCTTGAATCCCCAGCAAATAGCCCAGTGCCTGGCATACAGTAGGTGCCTAATAAATCTTTTAAAAATAAATACTAAATGAACATTGCAAACACCCTGCAACAGAAGGAGGCATTACCTTCTTCTTCATTTTCACATTTTTGAAGATGGCGTGGACCCTCCATGTCTTTGCGAACATTGCCCCAAAGGCGGTCGTGTAGCCCACGGTGAGAATCCAGGTCCTGACCTAGAGGCCATGAGAAAACAGCGGCATTAACATCTCCCGGGGGACGGACTTCATCATTTAGGAGAGTGTCCCAACAGGGGGACTCTAGATGGGGACAGATGCTCTACTTTACATACTGTAGAGTTTTACTAGCATCAATAGTCCTTCAATCACATTTCAATCTGATAGATGCTTAGTTCTGTTGGCCACTCGCCAGACCAGGGCCCTGGGCGCAGAGGCATATGAGATTCAAATCCTGCCTTTCAGGGGCCCACAGCCCAGAGGGAGCCAGTCATAGACAGAGGCACAGAGGGCCCCCAGGACCACTGAGGCGCCACTAAGGGGTTTCAGACCAGCCCTCTGATCTTTCCTCCCTCCTTTCCTTCTCTGACAGCCTTCTATGTGGGGAGACAGGCCTGCAGAGGTGCTCCCAATTGCTGATTTCTCTGCCTCCTCACCCAAGTGTCTAGGAGACAAGGCAGCCCCAGGAACCTCTTCCACAGGACTCCCAGCTCCTGGGCTGTGGGCAGCGGGGAGGGGAGAGCACTGAGCTGCAGGGGCTGAGACTGGGCAGGACAACAGGCCTGCATGGCCCTTCTCCAGTGCTAGTGACCCAGCCACTCTGGTAAAGCAGGGCAGAACTCAGCCAGAACTGGCCCCGGGGATGCCTGACTGGCAGCTGCACCAGCCCAGCTCCTGGCTATCGTCAGGGGCTGCTCAGTTGCGGGGGAAGGCCAGAGGAGAGGGGCTGTGACCTTTCCACTCCCACCAGGGATCCGTCTCCTCAGGCCTTTGGAGAAAGAGAGGAGCGATGCTGCCTGGGTCCCTGCTCAGGACTAAGGCCTTATCTGGCTCTCAACTGTTCCACAGCACCAAAGTGTGCCCTGATCCCCAGCCCTGGGCTGGTGGCTGCCAGAAACTGCCAGCCCTGATAGGAGCCAACAGCCTGATCCCTACAGGCTGGGATGGCCGGTCACCACCTGTTAGGTCTTGGGGGCCTCCTGGGTGCCCACTCCCCACCTGCACTGCCATCGTGGCCAGACCCCAGCCTCTCCCGAGTCCACCCTCACCGGCTGGTCTGGATACCCTCCAAGACCCAGGAGACTCACCTAGCTCCAGGATGGTCCCCACATCACAGCCCAGGACTGGGCTGTATGCCACTGGGTTCTGGGGCCTCCCACTCACTGGGACAAAAAGGCTGTGTGCTCCATGGGCTCTGGTTCTAGACTATGGTCTTTCCTGGGCTCTTCCTCAGCTCTGTTGAACTAAGTTCCCTCTGAAAGATCCCCACCTGCCTCAGCTGAACATAGCAGGAAGGTGGACGTGTTAGGAGAGAGAGAGAGACAGTCGGGCTGGAGTGGACAGGCTGGGCCCTCTGTGTCCAGAGCCCAGCAGGTTTGCCTGCCTCAGCGCTCCCATCCAGCCCAGGGCTGCAGGCAGTCATGTAGGAGGTTCCCAGACATGCTCCCTTCAGGGAGTCCCTTCACACTGCCTTTCTAGCAACTTGGTTCTCCAGCTTTTCAGAGACAAGGCATTTCCCCTTTCCATTTTATCTGTAAAAAGAGGAACTGGTTGGGTAGATGGCAAGACCAACCCCCTAAGGAAGGACAACAGCATTACCTCGATTGTTCAGAAACACAGATGGGTGAGGTGTGAATGCTGACAACGGTAAGGGTGAGGACTTAAACTTCTTCTTTTTTTTGTTTTTAATTTCAAAAATTTCAGACAGGCAAGAACGAATCACAGTACTTCAGAGAAGGTGTAGGATGGCCACGTCATTACCCATATTATAAAACAAGGGTGGAAGAAAAGTAACAGAATAGAGACAGGGAAGGAGCCAATTATTCAGAATTTAGACCTGAGCTTATTCAATGACCAGATCACACATTCCTAGCCTGTCAGAGTTGCACAGGACCTTACAGATCATTTCATTCATTCATTCATTTGTTCACCTGTTCATTCAATAAGGATTACTGGGCCAGAAACTAAGTATACAATGATAAAAACAAACAAATAAAACAACAACAACAACAACCAAAACCAGGGTGATTTTTTGGAATCATCAACTGAGTTGAGAAAACCCCTTTGTAGATGAAGAGACTGAGACTCAGGGCATTAAGGTATTTCTCTCAACCACACCACCCAGCTCCAGAGCTGAGCCTGGAAGTCAAGGCCTTGACCCAGTCCAGCCCTCTCTCCCTCACATCATGCCGCCTGCTCCTCAGAGAGTCTCCTTACCCCAATCAGGTCCATCCCCGCCTGGGAGGCAGCTGTCAAAGGGACAGCACACTGGGGGAGTAGCTGACCAGCCTGAGAACTGGCTGATTTCAACACACTTTTAGAGCTACTGGTTGATATGACTGTGAAGACCAATGGTCTCCAAGCCCTTTTGATCATGTCCCCCTATCAGAAAAACAATTTTAAACATGAACATATACAGAACAAGGAAACTTTTAAAAGGACGGTAAGAGATGAAATAATATTATTTTTACCTCATAATGTGGCAGACAAAGATCTCTTATTTTGGGTTAAAGTATTATTCCAATATGCTTGGCATTATTATATTTGCTTTGTCTTATATTTTCTTTGGCATAATCATTTTCAGGTCACTTGTCTATTTTGTAGGGTCAAATTCATTAAGACCCAATAATACAAGTGAGTTAAGTTAGTAAAAACTCGATGATGTAAATTTAACCCAGCAACTGGAAATGGCAATATGTTGCCATAAACTGAAAGAACAGAATGGGTGAGGATGCCTGGCCAGAAAAGAGGTAACCTAGCAGGCCCAAGACCTGCTGGCAAGGTTCGCTTAAGCTGGTGTCTGAGAACTTGGATTTGGGGAGGGTTCCTACCATTCCCTCAATGATAAGAGTGACTGTGCCTGAAGGGTTTGTGCAAACAGCGTGATTTATGCCGCACACCTGCTTTCCTTCTGAGAGCCTGGAATTTTGGTATGTGCTCAGTAAAGGGTACCCAGGTGACCAGACCCCAGTAAAAACCCTGGGGGCTGAGTGTCCAGTGAGCTTCCCTGGTACACATTTCATGTGCTGTCACAGGTCGTTGCTGGGGTATTAAGCGCATCCTGTGTGACTCCACCGGGAGAGGCTCTGGGAAGCTTTGCACCTGATTCCGTGACTTCACCCCATGCGCCTTTTCACTTTGCTGATTTTGCTTTACGTTCTTCCTCTGTAATTAATCATTGCTGTGAGCACAATTCTATACTGAGTCCTCCTAGAGAATCACTGAACGGGGGGTTGTCCTGGGGATCCTGGACACAATGCCCTGTGACTGGCTCGTGTCACAGACTGACCAACCACTCCGTTCTCAGGAGAGTTCCTGCATGAGACCACCAGACACACCCACTGGGCCAGGGCCCCAGGGTCAGTCTGAGTATTAAATCTTAGTAAAGCTTAATTTCTTTCATTTTTTTTTTACATATAAAAGTAAACAAAGGCTGTAATATATTCTTCCACAAGATGATCCCAGTGGGTTCACATCCCATTTGGAGACAGCTCTTCAGACAGTGATGAAACAACACTAGAAGAAATACTCTGGAAAGCAGGAGAGTGGGACCCTTACCAGCAGAGCCACCTACCCCTGGCTGCCTCTGCTCAGGGTCATCCCTGTGCAAAAGGAGGTGTTTTCTCTCTCCACTCCTCCACCATCGTTTTTTTTTTAATTAATTAATTTTATTTTTGGCTGCATTTGGTCTTCGTTGCTGCACGTGGGCTTTCCCTAATTGCGATGAGTGGGGCCACTCTTCGTTTAGGTGCGTGGGCTTCTCATTGCAGCGGCTTCTCTTGTTGCAGAGCACGGGCTCTAGGCACGCAGGCTTCAGTAGTTGTGGCGCACTGGCTTCAGTAGTTGTGGCTCACGGGCTCTAGAGCGCAGGCTCAGCAGTTGTGGCACACGGGCTTAGTTGCTCCAATGGCATGTGGGATCTTCCCGGACCAGGGCTCGAACCAGTGTCCCCTGCATTTGCAGGCGGATTCTTAACCACTGTGCCACCAGGGAAGCCCCACCATTGTTTTAAGATGGAAATGGACCCTGAGGTTCAGTCCTCGACCCTCTTTGTCCTAAAAGAGCTCTCCCTGGGTTATCACTCCCACTCTCAGGCTTCAACCATTTTCCTTGTGCTGACAATTCCTTTATCTCTTTCC
>NW_006788521.1:2326847-2347348 GCF_000442215.2 Lipotes vexillifer | reverse complement strand
CTTTCCCTGTTCCTATTTCTCTTCTGAGCTCCAGACCTACGTGTGCCACTGTCACTGGAGACCTAGGTGACACTTAGGTGTCCCATAAAACCTTCACACTCCAGAGCCAGAGCTGAGCCCATCAGTGCTTCCACTAAGTAGCTCCATTTCTTCCCGACTCAGGGATGGTGCCACTATCCACCTGTCACCCAAGTTAGGGACCTGGAAGTCCCCCAGGAATCCTCCCCTACCCTCACTCTCCTATTCAGTCCCCAGGCCCATCTCCTTCTGTTGAGCCACCCCCAGACCCGTTTTCTGCCCTTCCCACGCCTGCACCTCCCAGGTTCCCTTGCCCTCTGGCTTCTGGCTGGATGGAGGGCATCATCAGGAGATGGGAGAGGCCAGGAGAGAGAAGACGGGGTATGTGTCCCCTGCAGCCACTGCTTCTGTGCTGTCTCTGGAGGCATCTGGGCTCCTCACATGGCTCTGGCCCTCTCTGGGCTCAGGAAGAGGCCTAGGAGTGGTGAGGGCTTCCTGCGGTTGCCTCAACACCTGTATTTTCTTCCTTAACCCTACCTACACCTCTGTAGGTGGTCCCTTCACTGGAGTCTCTCCATGTGAAGCACTGGAGTGGGCTCTGTTTGCTGCCAGGGCTATGCCTGATGACCATCTTACTCCCATGTCTCTTGTCAGTACACCCCTCCTCTCTGTTCCTGTGGTGTCATCCAGATTAGTCATTATGAGCAGGGACTCTGGAGCCAGACTGACAGGAGTTCAAGTCCTGGCTTTGTCACTATCTACGTGAACCTGGGCAGGTCGCGTAACCTCCTTGAGCCTCAGCTTCCTCATCTGTGAAATGGGGGTAACTAATGCCTCTGACTTCGTGGAGTGGTTGTGTGGATGAGATGAAAGAAGGTATGTAAAGGGCTGAGGTTCTTAATCAATATATGATTTTTGTCCACGAGTTCCTTATCACTGCTCACTGGACCACTACAGGAGCCTCCAGCTGGTCTCCCGCCTCTCCCCTCACCTGCTGCTCATCCATCAAACACCTCCAAGAGGGACTGTTCTCCAGTGCAAATCTAAGCAAGTCTCCTTGAGTTTAAACCCTTTACTGCCCCATTGAGCCCGCAGGTTAAACTCCAGATTCTTGGCAGGGTGTGGCACCCACCACCCACACCTCTCCAGCCACTGCCTACATAGCATTTCACACCCAGGCAATTCCACGCTGCTTAAACGTCCCCACACATCACACTGGCTCACGCTGCGGGCCTGGCACTGGCTATTTCCTCCACTCATCATGCCATCCCCTCTCTAAGCTCTTCACAGATTCTCATTTGTCCTCCAAAATCCATATTCGTGGGCCACCTTCTCTGAGAAGCCCCTCCCAGAGCTTGCAAGGAGGTCACAGCTGCCTCCTCCCTGAGATTTCTGTCGTCACGCATGTTTATGCTGTGCTGGTCATGCATGTTTCTGAGATGATGTCCACTTGATTACTTGCCTGCCTCTCCCAAGAGATGGTGCAGGGCCTACACTGCCCACCTTTAAATCTCTGGATCCAGCACTGAGGGGGTGATTGGGCTGGGTGGGCCTGCTTAGGTGGTAATGAGATCTTTGTCACCAAAAATGTGCAAGCTGAGAGCTTGAGCAAGCACATGAAAGGAAGACTGCAGACAGAACTGGAGAACTGGATGGCAAAAAAGGCTGAGCTTATGGCCTCAGTGGTCCCTTCCTCGGAACGAAATATGCTGTCTGGGAGGTAGTAAGCTCCCCATCACTTCATGGATTCAAGCAGAGCTTGGAGGACCCCATTTCAGGGTGCTATAGGGGCACTTCCTGCACTGAGGGAAGTTTCATTTGATGACATCCCAAGTATCTCCCTTCTGTGTGGCTCTATGATGCCAAATAAACTAGAAGTTTCTGCAGGGCTCAAATGATTCTGTTTTCTCTAATGGTTACATCACCTCTAATACAAGTCTCTACTGATTCATCAACATAAGACAAACAGCTACTTCACTCTCTCTCCCAAAGTCTTATAACACATTTATTCTAATGTTAATGTCTTTCCTTTTTTCTCCTTAGCCATAAAGCCCCTGGCCCCCTCTGCACACAACCTGACCTGCAACCACGGGGAAGAGGAAGTTTAGGCAGGCAATGGCCATCTCAGTCTCAACTATGAAAAAGGAAAAAGCAATTAGAGCACATCTCCAGATGGAAGAAAAATCTACACCCGGAACAATTCTGCTTAGCTGCTCATTCAATTGATTTTGGGAAGGCCTGCTGGCCAGGGTGAAGGGCTTTCACGGCTCTTTTGGGGACCAGCAGGAAGAGGAACACACAGCCTCCCTTGCAGGTCTGTTCTGATGATGACTGGGTTGGAGGAAGCCTTGTCGGCTGGCTGGATGTTGGGGGCTGAGCCGTTTTCCTGCTGTCCAGAAAGGTTCGAAAAAGGGCCTTTTGTTTCATTCTGACTGTTCACCCCAGATGATCAATAGTGAGAAGGCAGGCAAGGGAGACCCAGACTATCTAAAAGCAAGCCCCAGACCTCCATTACCCTGAGGCGTTACAGTCTGGAGCTGAAAGGTGAGACTTCAGCCTGGATCTCCAGGGCCTGCCTGTGTTTCTGGAGGGAGAGGTGGTGAAGAGATTCGGAGTGCTTCCCAAGGCAATATGCCTCTGAAGAGGGTGCTCTAGAAACAGCTCCAGAAGACTCTGTCTTACCCAGGGTCCTTTAAGTAAGATCTGCATAGAAAATGCCTTCTAGAGTTTAGAGTACAGCAAAAACTTTCTGGGGGAACAATTCAAGGGCCCACAGGAGATTCTGGGCACAAACAAGGGTACTTTGGGACCCAAGTTAGGGCCAGTGGGGCATCTTAGGAGACCTGGGGCAAATCAGAGGAAGCCACCCTCTCTAGGGGAAGGAGTTTCCAACAGGCACCCCCTCAAGGCCCTTTTTGAAAGGCCCCCACCTCCTTAAGACCCTATCAGCTGAAGAACTCCACTCAGAGAGCAGATCGCAGGCTATATTCAGTTCCCGCCCACTCCTGACGCCAACACCCTTGTGCAGTGCACAAAATACATAACCGTACTTGGTGGCCTTGGCTCAGGCAACGAAACAGGGAGGAGGCCCTTCTTCCGCTTCCCCACACAACCCTCGCAGGTACCTCAGTGACTGGAGGTTAGGGAGCTTTCTGGAAGCACAGCATTCTCGAGATGGGCAGTGGTAGCAGGGGGCGTGGGTGTGTGCTGGGGAGGGGGCTGATGTGCACCTCCCTGAGGCTCTGTGGACTGAAGGTGTGGATGAGTGGGTGTGGAGGCAGGAGAGGAAGTGAGGTAGGAGGTATATAGGCCCCAGGTTGAGCAGCTGCAACTGGTCTCCTGCTGATACTTCAAGATAAGAGACCAGCTGGAGCATTGGGCCCGGATTAGGTGAAAGGCAAAGTGACCACAACGTCTTCATTCTTGTGGTCAACAGGATTTCCAGTCTGGCACATGCACAGAAGGGGTCCTCAGTCTAGGGGAGGGACGAAAGGAGGGAGGAAGTGCCGGCCCATAATATGTCCTGCCAACCTCCGAGAAACCTTTGTGCTGGAATCCATCTTGGCTGAGAGATGTGTGGGCACACCAGGAAGGACCCAGTGTCAGATCAAACAGGGGCACAAGTGAGATGACTGGCCAGAAACAACCGGAAAACTGCCCCCATATAAGCAACCTAAGCTGCCCCTATTGTGTACAACACACTCCAAGTTCGCCCGTGTGCTCTTCCACACGTACTTTGCTTCTAATAAACCCTGTCTCTATTTCACAATCTTGGTCTCTTTGCTGAATTCGTTCTTCAAAGAAGACAAGGACTGAGGTCCTTTTTCCAGCCATTCCAGCACTGGAATCAGAAGGAAAGATGGATGTGCCACTGAGACTGCAGCTGCTAGGAACTTTGTGAGCGAATAGGAGGCATCTTTCAGGACTTCCATTAATAACTGCAGCTCCTTCTGAGGGGTCGCCTATTCTAAGCCTTCCCTGATTGGTCCCTCCACTCCCTCCCCTAGGCCTGTCTCCATCAGAGCATACAACACACTGAATGGGAGTTATTTGTTTAACTACATCTTCCCATCTTCCCATCTACGCTAACTCCCCGAGGGCAGTGATCTGTGTCCAGCTGTGTGCCTGCAGACCCTCACACATAGTAGGTACCTGGGAAATGTTACCACATGAATGAATTATAAGACAAGGGCTGGGGCTTGCAGTAATCCACATGAGGGTGTGTGGGATGGGGGGACATCATCTGTACATTTGCTGGAGGGTCTGGGGTACCCCTGGCACCCTCCTCAGCCCCCTCCTCTGCAAGCCAGAGGTCTAGGGAGCCCTTCACAACTGAAGACCCTGGATGGCTAAGAACAAAGGAGATGGGGGTGGGGAGGCTGCGGCCTGCCCAGGACCCTAATTGGCCCAAACAGGCCTTGCCAACACCAGTTCCTTCAGCCACATCCCTAAGTTGATCTAAATCTGCCAGGAAAGGTCACCATCAAACCCTGTGGGCATCCCCTGGCCCAGCTTTCCTGCTACCTTCTGAAATCACAAAGCACTTTACCATATGGCCAGCCACAACAACATGGGATCACATGCTGAAATAGCCCCCAAACCACATTTTTACATCAGATTATCTCTCAACTGTCTCAAAATAAAAAAAAAATCGCCAAGCAAAAAAATATCACAGACATTTATGGCCTTTTACTTGAAAACATCACTAATTCCTACCACTCTTGAACTTACTGGGAGGCCAGTTGGATGTTCCCAGTTAGCCTTTGCCTTTTGAGTCAGAGTTATAAGATCCTAGAGTCTCTGGGAGGGCTGGAAGAGGGCTGGAAGAGGACGTCGTGTTTCCAAATCCAGTATCCGGACCCCCACTATTCATTCCATCCCTTCCCAGCTGCTGCCTATCTGGAGCTCATTCATATACCTCTTGTGAGCAGGGTGGATGGCTGAAAGCATGCTTCAGGATCCAGAACCCAGCACTCCATCCTGTGATGGGATGGCCCTGCTTCCTGAGATTCCAGGGTGGAGGGCTAGGATCACCTTTCCTAACTGGCCCAAACAGGCCTTGCTGATTCTCACGGGACAGAGTTTCTGGTGCTTCCATTTCCTTATATCATCAGTCTCCAGGAGACAAACTCAAAAACAAGCATGGGTTCTAATCTTGACCTCATACTCTAAGTGTGGTCTGTGGATGCAGCATCAGCATCACCTCGGAGCTTGTTAGAGCTGCAGCACCTCCGGCCACACCAGACCTGCTGAGCCGAAATCTGCATTCACCAAGGTCTCCAGTGATTCATGTGCCCTTTGAGCAGCACTGTCTGTGTGGGCAGAAGTCAGGGCGGTGGTTACTCTTGGGAGGGGGGTGTAAATAGTAACTGGAAGCGGGTAGGAAGGGCTTCTGCGATGCTGGTAATGGCCTGTTTCTTGATCTGGATTCACAGCTGAATCCAGTTTACGAAAATTCATTGAGCTATACGCTTATGAAATGTGTATGTGTATATGTACTCTAATAAAAGTTAAAAAAATAAGGGAGTCAGGAATCTCAGCAAGTGGAGGCAGCTGGGAGATAAAGCTGAGCCACGCTCCTCGGTGCTGCCATCAGAGCAGTCCTGGGCTGAACTGGCTCCTCCTAGTTCTCACATCAGATTCCAGTGACTGGGGACTCATGTCCAAGAGATCCCACCTGCGTCATTCTTACCTCCCTCGCAGCCTGCCCTGAGGCCGCTTTCAGCACTCAAGGTGGCTGAGGTACAGCAGCTTGGCTTTGACTTAGGCCCTGAGTCTGTCCCCGACCCAGATCTAGCAGAGCAAGGACACGTAAAGCTGGAAGTTGCCATGGACATACCTACACGCAATCAACCAGCATCAACCCCCGTTTTCCAGCCTCTTCTTCATGCCAAGTTTGCTCTGCTTTATTAGTATCTCTCTTAGCTGTGTCCAGAGGTGAACACAGTTATTCAGACACAGTCCCATCATTCACTCATTCATTCATTCATTCATTCATAATGATAATGGCTAGCATTTACTGAATCTTGTTATGTGGCAGGCACTAAGTGCTTTACATGCACTACCTCATTTAACCCTCACAATCCTACGAGTATGCCCATTTTACAGAGGAGTAAACTACAGCCCAGAGATGTTAACTAACTTCAAGTCACACAGCAGGGAAGAAGTGTAGCTAAGGATTTGAATGCAAGCATTCTAGCTGAAATTCTCTTATATGCCAGGCACTATGCTATACTTTGGGGATGTATCAAAAATGAATGAATAAATATACTAAAATGACTGAATTATACACCTTAACAGGGTGAATTTTATGGTATGTGAATTACAGTAGGTCTCCGTTTCTGTGGGTTCCGCAACTACAGATTCAACCAACAGGGAGCAAATTGAAAATATTTTTTAAAAAATTCAAGGGCTTCCATGGTGGCGCAGTGGTTGAGAGTCCACCTGCCGATGCAGGGGACACGGGTTTGTGCCCCGGTCCGGGAAGATCCCACATGCCGCAGAGCGGCTGGGCCCGTGAGCCATGGCCGCTGAGCCCGTACGTCCGGAGCCTGTGCTCCGCAATGGGAGAGGCCATAACAGTGAGAGGCCCGCGTAACGCAAAAAAAAAAAGAAAAAAGAAGAAAAAAAAAATTCCAGAAAGTTCCAAAAACCGAAACTTGAATTTGCCACACCAGCAACTATTTACATAGCATTTACATTGGATTTACAACTATTTACATAGCATTTGCATTGTATTAGGTATGATGAGTAATCTAGAGATGATTTAAAGTATATGGGAGGATTGCTTATAACCTATGCAAATATTACATCATTCTATATAAGGGACTTGGACATCCTCGGATTTTGGTATCTGCGGGGTTTCCTGGAACCAATCCCCTGCGGATACCAAGGGACGACTGTATATTCCAATTAAAAAAAATCTGAACAGACAAAAATTTTGGTTGAGATAAATACTGCCCACATTCCTAAGAATTTAGTTGACCTGTTTTTCCTGGTATAAATCAGCTAACAAAAAATCAAAATATCTCTTTAAAAAATGAATGAAATGTCTCAGACATCTTTGTAGTCCGACAGAGCTAGTTCCATACTTTGGTCCTGCCACCTAGCCACGTATGACAGAGTTTTGGTTTTCTCTCCTGTGAAGCAGGGACGGTGAACACTGCCTTGTCAGGTGGTTACGGGGATTTGAAGGAAAGGCTTCACCTGGTGGCTGGCCCAAGGTAAATCACAGCAGAGAATGCTGAATTTTATGAGGGCACAGGCTTGGGGAGCTCACATGGCACTGCTGACCACCTCCATGCCCAGGAATGCCCTGAATGCCCCTGGAGCTGTTGAGACCTGCACTGGATCAAAGGCCCACCTGGGTCTTCTCGTCCTCACTGCAGAGTCCCTTCTTACCCCTCCACGCTCCTGCTGGGGTTTCTGCCTAGGATTCCACAAGGAAGGCGAGCACCTTTTCTCTTCCCCACCCACCTCACTCCCTCTCTGGGCTGCCAGGGGCTGGGATTCCTGAGCTGCATAAGCGAGTGTGAGGGCCCTCCCATCCCCCTGGCATGGGGGCTCTGGCCCACGCCCAGCACTGTCCTCATAGGCAGCTTCGTGCCCACAGGGGCCATGTTGCTATGGTGATTACACTACCCACTCAGTGTCCAGGGAGACAGCACGGTGTAGCTGCGAGCTGTTTGCAAGACTCGCTGGAACTAGGCTGGGAAGATGCCAGAAAGGGTCAGAGGGAGCGGGGGATGGGAACTGAGTGTGACTGCTTCCCTAGCTCTGTGTGTGTGTGTGAGTGTGTGCACACATGCTCACACATGTACCCACCCCGCTATCCGAGTTATAACGGGGCAGAGGCACAGCCCCTAGACAGGCATAATCCCGTGATCGTCACAGGCTTCTTCCTGAGGTGGTGTTTACTGTTTATCACTGTGTTTAGTTTCTATATTGAAAACTAAAAGGGAAAAAAGTGGCATTCATATGGCAGCAGAACAGACTGAACTGTGCCTTCTCTTGCTCCACATCTGAAGCTGGCTTCGTGATCCACCTTGTCCCTTGCCCTGTAAGATTTCCTACAGAAACAGTGTGGGACACCAGGAGATTATACCGTGGCAGGGAGAAAGTTGCCCACTCCCCCGTTACTTGCCTTACACTCCAGGTGGCTCCTCTGAATTGTCTCATTCAGCCCACACCACCGTCCCGCATAGGGATTTGTTGTGCTCATTTCACAGACGACAAAACTGAGGCCCAGAGAGGCTAAGTCACTTCCACAGTCCGGAGGTAGTATGTGTAGGGGGGCGAGAGTCAAACCCAGGCTGTTGAAGACCTGTGCTCACCACACTGGGGGCCTCCTAGGCCCAGAAAGAACACAATCCAAGGCACCAAGTGAAACAAAGGAGCCACAACCCCTCTGGAATAGCAGGTGGAGGACAACCCACATTGCACCCATTGGGGTGCACTTAGGCTCTAAATTTAAGAGCTTTTGGTTCCCCTTCCTGAGCAATATTGGGGATGATTAAATAAGTGACCCCGGTCTTAGCCACGCACACATTTGTGCTGACCCAATTCAATCCACACTAGTTAATCTGTGCCTTTTCCCCACAGTCACGAATGTGGGCTTCCCCTTGCAGAGCCTCTGAAACAGCCCCGACTGCAAATAAATGAATCCTCAGGGTGGGGAGAACCAGGCCCTAACATCTTCAGAGCCCTCATGTTCCAGCTAATGCTGATTTGTAAAGCGCTTTATGATTTATTCATACCGCCTTGCCAGGCTTCCCAGGACAGCCTTCCCCTGGCACAAATGAGCACGACTCCCAGAACAGAATGTCAGGCTTCATTAAGAGAAAACACCGGGGTGTGGGGATGTCCTCGTTTGGGCTCCCTAGCCTGCGTCTCCCAGTGTCTGTAGGATTCGGGGCAAACTCCAGGAAGCACCTGTGCTCTGACGGCCTCTGGCTCGTGAGCATATGGTGAGATGGCAGGAACTCCCTTCTGGGAGGGAGAGACTCTCCAGGGCTGGGCCTCATGTCTCTGCACCCAAGACTGGACCTCGGGCCAGTGGATGCATTCCCAGGTGGCAGGAGCCGGCGACAAGGAGCCGGGAGGGACCCAAGTGGAGCTCTGCCCCCGTGATTCTCGGCCAGGAGATCAAGGTGGGCCCCTCAGCTCTCAGGGAGCCACCAAAAGCTCAGAGCGCCATGTAAATGAGAAGTCACCAAACGGCCCCTGGAACCATTTTCATTATTGCTGTTGTCATGGTCTCCTCAAACTTGGGGAGGGCGTCCCCAGGGACAGAGGGAGGAAGGAAACCCCTCGCTTAGCTTCTTCAGGGTGCCTTGGGAGCAGCCCCTCCCTCGGGCCACACTACTGCCCAGGAAAGCTGACCACAGACACACATGGCACCCATGAGCTCACAAGGCCCCACAGGGCACAGAAGTCATGCTGATGCAGAACTGAGGGGGACCTCAAGTGCTTCACACCATCTCTGGTGAGCGAGACACAAGCTGCGGTCACCATCCTTGTGCCAGAGGGTCACACTTCTGAGGGCACAAACTGCTAACCCACACCCACAGGGACTTTTGAGCGGCTCAGCTTCTTTGGAAGCTGACTCCAGCACTCTGATGCCAGGCACGTGGGGGACCTGTGACTCGACTTCACCTCCTTAACCCCCAGAAGGGCAGAGTGAAATGGGGCAGAATAAAAAACTCTGAGTAGGAAGCTTGAATCAGGTGAGCTCTGGAGCACGTGGACTGCCCTCCAGGTCCACCCCAGAGAGGAAGGACGCCTGAGCACCCCAGGGACCCCCTGGGGTATTGGGGACTTGACCACGCACTTCTCAAGTGGAACCTTTCAAACAAAGTACGAGTTCTGGGGACATCTCATTTGCTGGACAATTCATGCTGAAGCTGGCCATTAACAAGAGTCTGTCCGATGTCATCATCTGCAGGAATCAGGGGAGCATCACCACGGGCTCCAGGGACTTCCCTCCAGTCCACTCTGGCTGTCCCAGAGTCCAGGGATCTGTCAACTACAAACTGGCACTTGCCATCTACCTCTACAAGGATTAAATCATGTGCTGCTGCAGCTGCTGACTTTCAATACCCCCTGAAAGGAGTTCAGGGTGGAGAGCAGGAAGGAGGCCCTCTGTGCTCTGGGAAGAACTGGCAGAACAGGCCTTGAGAGCAGGAATGAAGCACTCTGTGCTCTGGGAAAAACTGGCAGAAGAGGTCTTCAGATAGTTAGATATTTTTAGGAGCCAATTTTATGATTCCAATTCTTATGTCTTCTCATATCTAGAAAAGCACTAAAATCCTTCATGGTGATGTCTGCTCCTCATGACTAGTAGTAGCCTTCTGCAAAAAATCTGTGCTTGACTGCATGTACTCCCCCACTTCACCAAAATCACATATATACTGACCTTCCCCACTGCCTTTCTGGAGCAGTTTCTCAGAGCTATCTGAGACGCTGTCTCCCGGGCTATAGTCCTCATTTTGTCCCAAATAAAACTTAACTCACGATTCTCACGTTGCGCATTTTTTTTTAAGTTGACAGACCCGATGCAGTCCTGAAAGTCCAAGGTGTGGGTGGTGACCTGCAGCACATTTAAGGGGTCCTCCACTTGCTTAATCCTCGCTGCCAACCTTTATTTTATGATCGTCCAGTAGTGGGCGACACTGAGACTACAGAGCAGCAAATATAATCTAAAAGAGACTGCTTTCCGAAAAAGGGCCTACGTTGCTCTTAACACCTTAACAGAAAACAGCAACAACAAAAGAGCTGCTTTTGGATTGATCTGATCCTGGTCAACACTGATCCTTTGACCATCCCTTCTAGCTCTGGTCCTCCAGGTGGGGAATTGGAAGAATTACTGCATGTCTAACCCAGTACTGAGAGATCACAGTAAAGTCCAGAAATAAATCCCAACTGGCCATCCTCGTCCTAAAAAGTAAGCCAATGATACTTTCAACTGAGTTCTACACAATTGCTAACTGCTAACGTACAAACTCCTTAAAAAGAAAAACAACTAATAACAACAATAACTAGGCAACGACATTTTTAAACATGTTAATTTTCAAAATAACATTACTAAAATATAGTAAATAAATTACACTGTTTTGGGCTTCCTTAAATATATGCATTCTCAATGGAGGTGATATAGTTCCCAAGGGGGACAACACTGGTTCTTGAATGTGAAAAAATATTACTCTTTCTTATAGAAACTATAGGTATATATACAGCACATAAACAGAAATAGAGTATATCTTTGGTATTGAAATTTCAAGAAGGGATAATTAGAAAAAAAAAGCCTAAAAAGGCTCCTTATGGGGGCAATTATCAAAAAAAGGGTTGAGAAACACTGCTGTTAAATAGAGAATAAGGAGAACGATCTTTTCTGTACAACTCAAAGTCATCCATACAAACATCTCTCCTTATATTCTGTGATGGCTGTCAAGGTTGATGGGCAGACTTGTTCCTTCTTACACAGCCCTGACTCTGACCCCAGGCACAGTGCCTGGGTGGGCATTTTTCTCCCTTGCTTTTCTAGGTTATCCAACCATTCTCAGTGGGCTGTCTTCTAGCAACAGCCTGTTAAATCCACGATCTTAATTTTACAGGCAATACTTAAGTCCATTCTGGTCTGAAAGCTATACCACGCTGCCCTGTTGAACTGTTTGAATGGCTGAACAAGTTGTCTGCTGCCTGTTCATGTATTTTCATGCAGTTCTGGGTTTGTATCTGTGTTTTTGGTGATTGTGGTCACCAAGAAAACCTTATATCACAACCCACTGGAATGTGCAGAATGACTTACGGTGCAAAGGGTTTCGAAGGTCTTTTCAGAGACAAAGGACCCATCCAGGCCAAAGAGAAAGATGGATGCATAGGAAAGCATTCCTCCGAGGATGATAAGGTTGTTCATATAGGGACTTGACATCTTTATCAGCCTGACAAAAGAAAGAGATACTATAGTTAGCAGAACTGTTAATTTAGCTACTCCTGCAGCAAGTATTTTGTGAATGTGTATCTTGTCACCAAGGCTAGAGAGGGAGAGAAAAATGGAAACCCTGGTTTCCTTCACTGCCCCCTCCCCAAGACTGTGCTGCCTCTGATGGGCTGTTTCCCCCTCACTATAGGACCGCGATGCTATCGATTTCTAGTTGTTGATTTTCCTGTCTTCTCAGTCAAGTTCACCTATCACTTCTCTGGGGACAGCTTGTATTGCCGGCTTCTTCAACCATTAATTTTTAGTTTACACAAAGATGTTAAGTCACCAGTTTTTTTTTGGCTGGGGCTGGGAAGACAGCCAAATCTAGAGAATTCTCATCTATGTTCAGCAACCTTCCACAGTGATGGACTGTCCTGAGCACAAAGAGGGCCACACGCATGGTACCTCCCGGTACCAGGTGATGGCGATGGACAATGGAGTCCCCACCCCCATCCTCCCCCTGTCTTCACCAGGCTGTGTTAAACCATCAGCCAGCTGGAATTTACTCTCAGATGTATCTGGCTCCCCAGCACAATCTGTTCAGAATGTCTTGGGTTTTCAGGTGCCCCCATGGTCCAGGTGCTCTTTCGCAGATTGTAATTATGGTCAGTTGTTCCCTGAGCATTTTCTTTTGCATTCTGCAGTTCTATTAATCCTTTCACATTTAAAAATTCAGTGTCAAAGTAGTAGAGAGATAAAAAGCCGGCTGTAAATTGTGGACCCCTCATGGGCTTTTGAATTGGAAGCCCTGAGTCCAGCAAGCACCCCTGTGACCTCATGAGGTGCACCTTTGGCAAGTCAATTAGCCAACTGAGTTTCCTCACCTATAAAAGCACATATACCACTGCCTAGGACACATGTGAAGCTGAGAGGGGACTGGGTCCCTGAAGGTCCTTTCGTAAACCATGAACTGCTAAGGCCCCTTCATTCTTATTACCATAGGAAGCAAGGACGGGAGAGGCCAGAACTCAGGCAGGCTTCCTGGATGGGGTAGACCTTAAAGGATGAGTAGCATTAAGGAAGATAGAAGAGAGGGGGATTTGAAACCACAGTGACATTTATTTCCTATCTCTTTGTAGATTTTTTAATCTGAAAAGCCAGTCAAAAAATTCACACAGGGACTTCCCTGGTGGTGCAGTGGTTAAGAATCCGCCTGCCAGTGCAGGGGACAAGTGTTCGAACCCTGGTCTGGGAAGATCCCATGTGCCTCGGAGCAACTAGGCCCGTGCGCCACAGCTGCTGAGCCTGTGCTCTGAAGCCCGCGAGCCACAATTACTGAGCCTGCGTCTGCAGCTACTGAGGCCCACGTGCCTGGAGCCTGTGCTCCGCAACAAAGGGAGGCCACAGCAGTGAGAAGTCCACGCACCGCAGCAAGGAGCAGCCCCCGCTCACTGCAACTAGAGAAAGCCCGCACACAGCAATGAAGACCCAACACAGCCAAAAATAAGTAAATACATAAATAAATAAATTTATTGGAAAAAAAATTCACACGGAAGCCAGCCTATTGGAAAGAGCAATGGTAATTGCCCCTCAGGAGGCCAAGAGTGGGTAGTTAGGAATGAAAGGAGTATAGTCTTAATGACAGGGACAACTTGCTTATGACAAAAACTACTGCAGCTTGCAGGAAGGGAATCTAACATTAAGAGCTGACCACGTGCCCAGGGCCTTGTGTCGACTGCTAACATGCACGGTCATCATTTAAGGCTTGTATGGAGTAGATCAGAGTTGCTTCAGTTTTTTTTTGGAGGCAATATTTGTGTTATCGGTGATAAATAAAACAACAGGTGAATACAACTTTTCTTCAGCAAACAGGTTTGACCTAAGCAGCTGCTACCAAAAACAAAAAGAAAACAAAGCCCAAAACGACAACAAAAGCTCTAGAGACGCCAAGTTCCTCCTTGGCAAGCAGGGAGAGAAGAAAAACCTCTCCTCTTGGGATTGCGCTTGTCCCCACAGCCCAGGAGGTCACCCTGTGTGCCTTCTGGGCACTACAGCAGAGCCGCGCCGCCTGTGGGGGGCACCGAGGCTGTCCCTCCCGCAAAGGCCCACACTCTGAGCCCTGCTCAGCCACTCCCACAACAAGGCAGGGAGCAGGGTTCAGGGATTTCTACGGAAACCAAAGAAGCTGGCTGTGCTCAGCAAACACCACCGTCTGGGGCGGTGGCCCGTACTAACCATGGCTGGCCAGAATAACTCGGAAAGCGAGTTGGTCTCCTCCGGAGAGGGAAGGGCACGCGTGGGGGAAAAGGAATCAAGGCCAGAAACCCAGGGGACAGGCTCTGCTACACGCAGCAGTGCGGCCTCGGACAGGGCCTTCCATCCCTCCGACATTGAGCCGGTGCTCTCATGTGCAATTGCGGTCGTTATTCGAGGGTCAACCGAGATGATAAAGGAGGCGCTTCCTGGGCTGTGATATGCTGTATGGATGGGAAGTGCCCTTACTGAACTCAGTGATCTCCCTCTGGCAGTGCTTCCTGAAGATGCTGGTGGGTGGGGCAAAGACGTTTGGGGAATTCTGCTTCTATATTTCTCCTGGACCACCACACAGTGCACAGGCATGGCCAAAATTCCAAGAAGACCTGTGGACTTGGACTCTTCAATTTTGTTTAAGCCAGACTTCCTGTGCAAGCAGCGCTCCTGCCTCTGTGTGTGTGTGTGTGTGTGTGCGTGCGCGCACGTGCTCGTGCACACACACACTCACATGAAACATCTAATGACATCCCAGTGACTAAGTGGCACACTTTGGAAAACTGCCCTAGTAACTTTCTCTGTGCCCCTGGAGAACGTGTTATGTGATGCTCCTACACTTTGTCTATGAGGCTTGTCTACCCAGAGAGCACTACCCAAGAGGAGGGCATGAGTGACTTACTTCTGATTCCGATTCTTGATGTTGAAGAAGAGAAAAGCGCTGGCCATGATCATTCCCAGGATGGTAAGGGCGGAGAGGATGCTGTAGAGAGGTAGGGAGATCTTACGAAGCTGTTCCAGGACGATGGTCTTGTCTTTTGGTGGTTCGGATCCTAGAAGATCAAGGAAAAGGCATCAGCTGAGCTCAGCGCACAGTCAGTCCCCGAGAACATCCTTGCCTGGATGCCCTTGACATCTGCCACCTGTGCACAAACTGTGCAGGACACGTCACTGAGTGAGCGGGCTCCAGCAGTTGGCCAGTAGGGATCCTAAGCCAGGACTTATTTCTTTCTCTAAACAGAATCAATAAGGGATTTGTGATGCATTTAATAGCCATTAGAAGACTAGAATTTGGTCTAATTACCATGTTGAAGACCCATTGCCATTTATTCCCCAAATAGACCAGTGGCTTAGAAGGCGCAGGGCTGGGTGCTGTGAGTAGGTACCATCGGTTGTCTTTGGGGTGAGGAACTTGGCTTGGGCTCTCAAGGACTCTGCTCTAACACATGATAATGGCCACCCCTCAACAGGGTGGAAACCTTGCCTGTCAATTCCGTGGAGACATATATGTGCTCTGGCTGCGGATTTTCTGCCTCAAGGTCATTATGCTATAAAAGCTCTTTCTGGTTTTCCATTTTCATAAGACTTACTGTGGGAGGCAGAAGCTACTGGCATGCCTTCCCCTCCCTGCTGTGCCAGGACTGGACAGAAACTGTGGGATTCCATCCTGCTGTGTGACTGTAGAGATGTCTCTGCTCATTCTTCAAGGGCACCTGGGGGAGACCTGAGGGCCTCAGAGCAAACTCATCTTTATGGATGGTGGCAAAATTGTCCTGATTTACCAGGTACAGGCTGGTTTGGGAGGAAAGATGCAGGGACACCCTTTTCGTCACCTGCGCACCTCTTGTTTCTTGCAGATCCCTTTTTTCTCAGCTGCTATTTCAGGTCAGGTTTCTGCTGTGGAATTGTGACACTTTGAAGCTTTTCCCTCCAGTGTGGAATCGGTCAGATGTTCAAGAGTAGCCAAACCTGGGAGACCCACCAGGGATCACAATGACCCCACCACAGCTGTGCCACGGGTGCCAACCTAGGTTATGCCTCCATTCCCAGGAGACAGGCAGAGGATGGGCAGATGTGGTGGCAGGGATTGAGAACTCCCCTGCACATCTGTTTAAAAAACTCTGCTAGCAAGTTCAAATGTGTTTGGAGACATTCAGTGGATAAAAAGAGTCTGAATCATCTAAGCAGTAGAGGGAACTGTCAGGTTCAAAAACAGCTAGAAACCTGCTGGCTTGGTTAATGTAAAGCATTAAGCACTTACATGAAAAGTAACACTTATAAGAGTGGCCTCAAGGGCCGCAAGTCAGGGCAAAAGCAGACTCAAGGTGATACAGGTAACACCATCTCTTGCTTCCAGAAATAAAAGCTCAACACCTGGAAATTTTTCCTCCCACTCCCCGTCCTCCTCCCTCCTCCCCCCACATAGCCTGGGCTGCATTAGGCACCTTCTGGATCCCCAACACAAGAGCTGTGAGTGCCCATGAGTTCTTGGTGGAAATAAGCTCCTCTTTGGGCACTAAGCAAGGGGGCTAGATTTGGATCAAAGGTTATATGACTACTATAACCACTAGTTTGTGTAGAAACAACTTCAGAAAATCAACATCTCTTTTTCCACCTTGTCTTCCCCCAAAATGGCACCTTCTCACCGTGCATCTTAGCTAAGTCATTATGGAAGCCAAATGGTAACAGCTTATCAGAAGTGTTTAGTAACAGCAACAGTCCTGTTTCTTGCTCCCCACCCAATCCATTCATTCATTCTTCATCCATTCATCACCATCCTTCCTTCATTCGTCCTCATTAATGATGGGCATCATCATTGATAATCACCTTCCAACTGTCAGGCCTGGTGTGGGGCACCAGTGATTCAAAGATAAGCAAGACACAGTTCCTGTCCTCAGGGAACTTACACACTAGCCATGATTTTTTGTTTTTGTTTTTTTAAAAAGGCAGTAGCAAGCACATTTATTGAATGCTTACCATGAGCTGAGCACTTTAATAGAGATTTTCTCACTTGATCTAAGAGTCTCATGGGTAGAGAAGATTACTCCCATTTTACGGGGCGAGGGAACATTTTTTTTAGGTGTTAAGTGGCTTTTATAGCTAGTAAGTAGCAAAGCTGGACAGATTTGAACCCAGATCTGCCTAGCCCTGAAGCCTGTGCCTTAATCACTATGCAAAATGCCTCTAGCGATGGGGTCCAGGTGGTGTGCGAACATCAGGCCCAGGGAGGCCTGAGCAGGAAACAGGGGGCCGAGTGCAGTTCCACCAGATGGGGTCAGGAAAGGCTACAGAATGGAGATGACGTGGGAGCTGAGTCTTGACAGGAAGATAAGTAGCTGGCTGTTTACTAGGAAGACATGGAAGAAAGGGCATTCTGGGCGGACGGCCCAGCACAGGTGAAGGCATGGTGAAGCCTCGGCACATTTGCAGAAATGTCAGCAGTTTGGCTGGGGAGACCTGAAAGAGCAGGCAGAGAAGTGGGGCGGGGTCCCCTCCTGGAGGTCTTAGAACCACCCCAGGGAGAGGCCCCTCGCTGTGAGCAATGGGGACTGTGTGGGCCTCTTCAGTGTGACATGACAACTGAGGGCAGAATGGACTTGAGGGGGTTAGACTGGTGATAGGTGGGTAAAACCCATGGGGGGCTGGTGCAGGGGTCTGGGTGAGAGTTGAACTCAGGCAGGGTGTGGATAGGAGAGCTGGGTTCTGCCCAGGTGTCCTGGCTCGGCTCTGGGTTCAGAGACTGGTTATCCACCCTCCGGGCGGTGCAGGGAAGCTCTGAGAAGCAGGAGGCAAGCCTGGAACAGCTGCCACCTCAGTGTTATTTGGCCTCGTGCTTCCTAACTATAACTAGCTATTTTCCTGGCTGTTTTTTTTTTTATTTATTTATGTTTTTCCTCTCAGTTCTGTTTTGTGTCTCTTATTTATTTTGTTTGAATTTTTCTTTCAATTTGTAAACCCAGAATTCTTATTCAGCAAACCCAGCTCTCCTGCGTCCAGGAGCAAATAGCCCTATCTTGGGGATCAGACTCCCATGGTTAGAATTGGCTTTGCCTCTCACAGGCTGTGTGAATTTGGAGTTTTCTGATCCCTTTTCTCATCTGTACAACAGGGATGACAGGACTTATCCACCCACTTTCAGAATTTTTCTGTGGCTCCATGAGGTAATAAATGACTACGGGCTTGGTGACAGCTCCCTCAGGTGGGACTGTGAAGACCACACCTCCTCTTTGAGGCCACCTGGAGCTTTCTGGAATCCCACAGATCCAAAATCTAACCAAATGGTTCATGGGAGAGCCTTCTTTGGTGGCCTTGGATTTAAGAAGGAACTCCAGGTGCAGAAAGCCAGCTGTCTGTTCTTTGCATTCCCAGTGGAATCAAAGTAACAGCATCTGGATGCTATGGGTATGGCAGCTTCCTCCACAGCCACCCCGTGATGAGGCTGTCCATCTATCCATCCATCCACCCACCCACCCACCCATCCACACATGCATCCATCCATCCACACAGTTCCTCACTGACTCATATGCTCACCCTTTCATTCATTTATTCACCCACCCACTCATTCATTTACTTGATCAATCATGTATTATTTTTTCATCACATATCACTGAGCCCCCAACATGTGCCAGAGTCTGGCTGGTGCCAGGAATTTAAACTCAAATAGGATCCAGTCAGGGAGCTCATGGTCCAATAACCTACTAATTTCAATGCAAAGTGACAGAGGCCATAAGAAAAGCAGAGACAAAAGACTGTGGAAGCAAAGAGAAGAGAGCCGTTAGCTCAGTTGGGGGGCATCAGGGAAGGCTGAACAGAGCAGGTGTCATTTGATCTGGGTCTCGATGTTGAGGAGAATTTCTCCAGCAGAAGAGAGGGAATGGTTTTCCAGGAAGAGCAGCAAGTGGAGAGGCCTTATTACCAGCCCATCCATGTCTTTTCTGAGGAGGCGACACAGCAAGATTTAGTTGGGCCACACATAAAAAGAATTACTTCTGGCCATTCAACAGTTTAAACACAGATGCTTTGGTGAGAGCCAGCACTCCATGCAAATTCCAGTGCCCCATCCCAGGGGCTGGAACCCAGCTCCCATGTGGTGATGGTATCCTGTCCTCAGTGAGCGAGTGCATGGATTGAGAGGAGAGGATTAAGTTCCCTCTTCCCCACAGAGCCAAGGACTCTGAGCTTATCCCCAACCCTCAACAATATGCAGGCCTGGGAGCACCTGAGCAGGCGCCCTCCTCTGAGAAGCCCACCTGCCTTACCTTGGAACTTAATGGTGTCGTTGATGATCTCCAGTGTGTCAGCCACAGCATTGTATTCTCCCACCTTCACCTCCCTGCTGTCTGCGGGGGGCAAGAGACAGTGGCGGGTTAGATCCAAGTCCTGTGTTTGTCTGGGTGCTCCTGTCTCAGCTCTTGCTCCCCCACAGGCTCTGGCTATATTCTTGCAGGCGTTTCCTTTCCCCAGTGCCTTTTCCAGGTAGAATCACAAAACCTTCACCTTGATCTGGGCTGGAACAAATACCCTCTCACGTCGTCTCATCAACTGGTCACCCATCCTTTGCTGTACATGTATAGATGGGGAGCCTACTCCCCCCCATAACTGGACTCTCTGCCTGTTACCAAGTCTTTCCAGGGTCATTAGCTGAATGGTCTCTCTGTAACTTTCCTCTGCCATCTGGCTCTGCCCTTTAGGAGTGCATGGACCACTCTGCTCCCCCTGCCCCAGGAGAGCCCTAGAGCCTTGAAGACAAAAACACATCATCCCTCTGGCAGTAAGCATCCTACCTTACTGAACATCATTTCTATTTCCCACCCCATCCAGGCCCTGGGGGTGGGCAGAGCAAAGACGCTACAAGAGACTGGGAAAGATGGGCCAGGATGCCAGGACAGAGTGGGCATCCTGGAAGCCAAGGAAAGGGACAATTTCACAAGGGAGCTGGCCAGCAATGCCACATGCCACCAAGACAGGAACAAGAAGCCCTTTGAACAGAGGGTCCATTCAAGGCTTGTGAGGGAATACTGATGACAGATGAAGCTGATTCAGGGAAAGGTGGGGTTAGAGGCAAAGAGCCAAAGGCAAGGAGTAGAGAGTGGGGCTCCCAGGGTAGCACAGTCTTGGACAAAGTGGCGAGTGGGCAGGGAGGGGCCAAGGAGATTCACCTTTAGATGTCCTTTCTTGTTTAGTTCTCACAGTTGTATGCAGTTAAGTGGTTTCAGTCCCACTTTACAGATGAGGAAACCCAAGGCTCAGGCAGGTTGTGGCTTTGCCCAAAGCCCCACTGATACTAAGAGCAGAGTCCAGGTTCAAACCCAGGACTGTTCCCACAGCCGTGCTCTTCCCTGACATGCGGCTGCCTTAATGGGATCCCTGAGAGGTGACAGTTCTGGGCTGAGTTCCACAGGCCACCTGTGCCTCCTGAGTGTAATAACTACAGAGAGGAGTGCCCACCTGCCCACCGGCAGGGCAGGCAGGTACCCAGAGCTGCAGACCCTGGTTCTCAAAATGCCCAGGGGTTATAAAGCGACGCAGCAGCAGG
>NW_006788521.1:2320547-2326388 GCF_000442215.2 Lipotes vexillifer | reverse complement strand
GAAGCAGGAATTCCAAGCACGTGGCCAGAGGAGCTGCCTGCTGGGCCTCTGGCTCTAAGTGAATGTCTCTGCAGAGACGCAGGTGCGCTGCTGGTTCCTTATAAGGATTCAGGAAACGGAACAGGGAATCCTATAGGCCACACTTCTGCCTGCGTTCCTTTAACTGTGGGGTGGAAAACAGGGCTGTAAAAGTCACTTCCTTCTCCCTGCTATTTGGGAGGCCTCATGCTGTGTAGGCAGCTGTCACTTGCAGGGGTCACCCAGCTCCTAAATGTCACATCAGCAGACTCTGCTGGGAGCTCCAGCAACCCTGCTCTGGCCTTTTGAAGTCTCAGCCATAATCAGCTCCTACTGCTCAGTGGAGGATGCCCTGATTTATTTATTTGGTGTGGGGAGGCAGCACATGAAATATGCAGGCTGCCTGGAATAAATCATCAGGAGCCAGGCGGTGGTGTGGCTGGCAACTCACCACGCCCCCAGCCGCGCAGCCTGACCCTCTGACTCATACACCCGCTGTACCATCCATCCCATGGCACCGCTTCCTGCAATGACCATAACTGCTATAATCTCTCCCTGGGGGCAGTGCTTGGAGGCTGGGTGGGGCGGGGGGCTCCACACATTCCTGCATTCAGGGTTCCACAGCAAACCTTGAATCAGGCATAATTCACCCCAGTTTACAGGTGAGGGAGGAGCTTCATGTCAGCTAAGTGAACGCTCAGAGCCAAGTGCTGGGCAGCGACCAAGCGGGTGCCTGAACTTGACTCCCGTAGTTCTAAATTCAGAGCATTTTCCCCACCCATACTGAGCAGGGCTGCTCATTCAGCCCATACTTACTGAGAGCCTACTGCATGCCAGACCCAGGTATTTCATAATAAAGAATCCCTCAAAAGCAGCAGTGTAGGTGGAGGAAGCTTAGCTTATGTCCTCATCCTTGACCAAGCTGACCTCGGACATCTGGGCGATGAAGGATGTTTATACTAAATCCCTTAGTTTAACCACTTCATTCATTCATTCAATAAACACTGGGTGCCTGTTATGTTCTAGGCTCTGTGCTGAAGGCTGGAGTTACAAAGATTAAAAAATAATTCATAATCTCTGGTGATGACTGCAGCATCACCCAGCCCTACTGGGTGGGTAAAATTATTCCCGTATGCCAGTAATATTTCCCTTCTAGCCTGTGACCTGTGACTGGATGGCTGTAACTGTAAAATTCCAACTTTCAGAGTGCCTATGAGGACTATAAAGAGGAGAATATAGGCAGTTTCTGGCTTGGGGCCTCACAGGAAGTGTTCAATAAATTTTAGTTATTTGAGTCATGACAAAAGTAACTGTGAGCTATTTGTGAGGTGCCCAAACACTCCCTGTGTTTTCTTATTACCACTGTTCCCCACAATGGTCCCTCTGCTTGGAAGGTAGCTTTCCCCTACCTCTACCAAAGCAACATGTCCAAACCCTATCCACCTCTTCCAGGAAGGCTTCCCTGAGTACTGTTCCTCCCCAGTTGCTGTGGGCTCAAGGCATGGGTGATATGTGAGAAGCTGTGTTGCAGCCATGCCCTAGGTGTGCCCAAGCCTTATGATTCCTGCCAGCCAGTCAGTTCCTGAGTGGAACCTGAAGTCTCGTTTCTGAGGTCCCAGGCAGCATAGTGTCGCATCCTCTGCACTTTGCCCAGGGCCCCTCCTGGCTCTGCAGGGGAAGGATGGTGTCCCCTGTGTTCTTCCTTTCCCCCATGGCCCAGCCAGGTAGTGACCATGATAGGTGGGCACTTCCAACTTTTAACTCTTGGGTTCCTTGGTAACTCTGTTGTGCAAAGAACATCGACCACTTATTTGGATACAGACATGAAGACTGCGGAACAGGGGATTTGCAGACAGACTAGAAAGAGGATTCATGGGGGCAGCAGAGAATAGAGCAGAGGGAGAGGGGCTGTGGCATAGAGTCTGTCACTGGCCACCCTCCCTGCCCTGCTAGCCCTGCTGTAGGTCGCCACTGACTTATCGTGTGACCCTGGACAGATGATTCCCTTTCTCTGGGCCTCAGTTTCTCCATCTACAAAGTGCACTGCAGGGGTTCGAATAGTTCTTAGTCCTGGCCAGGCACTAGAGTCACCTGGGGAATTTCTAGAAAATTCAGATGGCTGGGTCCCAACATGGATCCATTATATTAAAACCTCTGGGGGGCTGAGGAGTGAAGCCTGGGTGGACATATTTTTAAAAGTTCCCTAAGTTGACTAACGCATAACTAGAGTTGAAAACCACTGGATTAGACCAAGGACCCTGCAACGCTGACACTTTCTGTTCTCAGAGGCTCAAAATACTATAAAACAAAGAGCCCCTTTTCCTGCAGAATAATACTGGTTCCTTGTTGCGGTGCAAAAAAAAAAAAGGAATTCTCTTAAAAAAGTGCATTCTTTCTTTTTCTTTATTTCCAACTTTGGATTTGGATGATACATAAAGAAAATAAGTCCTATTGGTGAAAATTAGGCTGCCAAAAAAGTCCAGTCTGAAAATACTCCCTGGTTGTGGGCCTGAGAGCATCCTTGAGACGGGGCTGGGGCACTGCTTCAATCACAGAGCTGTCCTGCCTCCCTCCCGTATCACAACCCCTGGGTGGGAGAGCTGGGTGTAGGGTCACCAACCTCCTGCTGCAGCTGGTCCCCACACCCTGCTTCCTGGGCTCTACTCCCCTCACCCCCAAATGCTCATTCTTCCTCAACTGACTCTAGATCTGCATTGAGGGAAGTATGCGTGCCTTTTACAGTTTAACTGTTGTTGCAAACATAGAGAAATGTAAAACTCCGAGGTGTAAAACAAAAGACAACCTTGGCTCAATGAACATCAAAGATTCTATTAAATTACTCCATTCTAGGACTCCCTAACCAAATCCCAGACTCAGGGAAAGGAAAGAGCTCTGGCTGGAGGACAGGCCCCTGGAACGGGTCTTGGTTTTGCCGTCTCCTCAGTAAGGAGCCCGAGGGAAGTGCCATCCCCTGCCTGGGTCTTGATAAAACAAGTGGGCTAGAGGGGAAATCTCTGTGCCCTCCAGCTCTCGTTCCATGATTCTGCAACTGCTTTGAAGGGTCTTCCTCACTCCAAGCTAAAGTCTGCTCTCCAAGACTTGCCCTCGCAGTCCTAGCTCCGCCCGGGGGCCACACATCACAGCAACTCCTGATCCTGGCCGTGCTTCAGAGATGGGAACACTGCGATTTTGATTTCGGGCCTTGATTCTGCTCTTCTCCAGGCTGGCCAGCCATTCCCCAGGAAGTGATTTTTCACCCACTGCCCCTGTGGCCAGGCCCTAGATGGTCACTGTCCTCCCATGGGGTGGAAACAGGTCTGCGCAGCACCTCTCAGCATCACCAAGCAGAGAGCGACTGTGCTCCCTTGGCCTGGATTCTCCCTCACACTCGTCTCTATCCACAAACAGTATGCCACTGTCGCATTTTCAGTAAGTTAACTTCACTGACCTTTGTTTTGAGATTTTTAACAGACTACGTGGACACTGGCCAAATGCCCCAGGAGTATAATAATCCTGCTAAGGGTAGATCTGTCCAGTGACTTATAGGCAAACTGGCTCAGGGCAAAAGCTGAATACCCAAGGGGACACAGAACACATACAGATACAACAGGCTATTTGCACCTAGAACACCTTTTCTCTCTTCCTCTTGGGTAACTCTCACTGGTTCTTTAGAATTCATCTTGGATGCCACCTCTCCCAGGTAGCCTTCCTAGAATCTGCCAGGTAGAGCCGAGCACCTCTCCTCTGAATGACGTTTCACACTCAGTTGGGGTCCTGCGTCTGCTCCCCACTGAACCAGGGGGCTCCCTGAGGGGAGGGGCTGTGTCTTACCCATCTCAGTACCCCCTGTGCCCAGCTAGGACCTGGCGGGCAGGTACCAGGAAATGACCATTGTGAAACTTCAAAAGCCCAAACCATAGGATCAAAGAAAGAAAGAAAAAAAAAATAGCACATCAAAATTAAGAACTTCCGTTCACCAGGGACTTTAAGTTTAGAGACAAGTAACCGAATGGGAGAAGATGTTTGCAAAGCCTAAAGCCAAAACGGGACTGAAACCTAGATTACGTAAGGAACTCTTACAAATCACCAAGAAAAAGATAATACCCTCAAAATAAAAGTGGTCAAAGGATCAGAACTGACAATTAACAAATGGCGGACAAGCACAGGAAGAAATGTCCAAACTCATCAGTAACCAGAGAAATGACACTCAAAACCACAGTAAAATATTACTTTATATCTTTAGATTGGCAAAAAATGAGACAGCTGGCAAACACCAACTGTGGGTGGGAGGTAGGGACACAGGACTCCTCATGCTGGTGGGAGTGGAGATGGGTACAGCCATTCCCAAGAGTCATCTGGCAAATTTTAGGCATGTTGGGTGTTGACACACCTTCCGACCCAACAATTCAGCTCATGGGGATTTGTCCTAAAGAAATACCCAGCTGGGTTCATAAGGGGACATGTACAAGGACACTTATTATGTTTGGAGACAGGGAGTTGAAGGTGACCTGAGTGGCTGTCACTGGGAGAGTGGAGGCGTACACCCCCTGGAATGAGCAGTGAGAGCCACAGCCTAGATGTAGACACAGCAACATGGTGGTATCTTAAAAACAAAGTGCTGGCAAGCAGGTGCCAGGAAATGACCATTGTGAAACTTCAAAAGCCCAAACTTTTGCTTGGAAAAAAAAGCAGAAAAAGTATGTAATCCAGTTATGTCCGTGCAAAGTAAAAATATGCACACAAAACAGCAATACACATTTTGCAAGGACACATACAAACAAAATATCTGCATTAAACACTTAGAATGTTTGTCTTTCTTGGGGAGAGGCAGGAGTGGCATATGAGAATATGAGGGAAATAAAGGTACAAACAAACAAGACGGGCTTTCATGGACCAGTGATAACAACGTTCCATGAAATGAGGAGTGTGAAGTGTGTCCCGAGGAAGTAAGATGGCACTTTGCTCAAGAAATTCTGGAGGGGGTAAATCTGGTATCATTGTGAAGAGTGCTCAGGAGAGGAGCAGGAAGCCAACAGCTGTCACAGCTCTTCTCTGTGCTAGTCACTGAGCCAGGCTCATTCATAGCCTCATGTCACTGGAGTCTCACCATCACTCTCAAGCAAGGAAAACAATCACCTTTTATTTCACTATTTTATTTATTTTATTTTTAATTTTTTGGCCACACTGTGCGGCATGTGGGATCTTAGTACCCCGACCAGGGATCGAACCCGTGTCCCCTGCATTGGAAGTGCAGAGTCTTAACGACTGGACCGCCAGGGAAGTCCCATTTCACTATTTTAAAATAAGTGCTTAGGGACTTCCCTGGTGGTCCAGTGGTTAGGACTCTGCACTTCCAATGCAGGGGGTAGGAGTTCCATCCCTGGTTGTGGAGCGGCCTAAATAAATAAATAAAATAAGCTAATGTAAAGTGTCTTTAAACTTACTTTCAAAAAAATAAAAATAAAATTAAAAAGTGCTGAAATGATGTCTCAGAGAGATTAAGCCACAGAGCCTGGCTAGCAATGATTAGGCATGGCTGCTTTGAAGCTCACATACTTTCCACATGAGAGGAGTTGAGTTCCCCATCACTGGAGGCATTCAAGTAGAGGCAATGCTGTAAAGGAAAGTCAGGGTTGCCTTCAACATGGAGAATCTATGGCTCAATGAAAGACAAGGTCTGCTAAATAATTCTGTCTTCCAAGCCATCTTCCTTGAGCTCCCTGAAAGGTAAGCCCTGGATCATGGGGGCTGGGAGGTATCAAGGTCAGGGTCAGACTTCCAGCCTGAAAGAGCCCATATTCACGTGTGCCCTTCCATTCCTGC
>NW_006788521.1:2297444-2320501 GCF_000442215.2 Lipotes vexillifer | reverse complement strand
CCTGCTGACCCACAACACTTCTGGTGTAACTTGCAGTTTAGTGGACTATGTCCCCACTCTTAACATCAAGTCGAGGGGCAGTACAAAAAACTGGCCTTTCCAGACCCATGGCTTAGTGAAGAGAGCTATAATATATGCCTTAACAGAAGGAAAAGGATATTAAAAATCAGCCTTAAGAGTCTCAAACTAGAGTCAAACTAGCTCCAAAAATTTTCTAGTAGGTTCTGGGAAATTATCTTCCTGCTTTTATGGGCACTGGCACTTGGCCAGAGAGATTATGAAGCCCCTATGGGGAGTGGCGGGGGCAGAGGCTTATTCAACTTGGCTTCCCCAGAGGACTTGGTAAGGCACCTGGCAGATGCTCAGGAAATGCGCACTGCATAGAACCGTATCTGTTACCCCGAAGACCGAATGGTAATTAATGTGTGCAAATGGGGAGGACAAACCTACACTTCACTAGGTACCTTCTGAATGACAATTACGTTGTTAGAGCGGTGGAAGACCCCATCCCTTCAAATCAGATGGCGAAGTATAAAATTCCAAAGTCTGAGTCCTTTATGCTGCACAGAAGCAGTCCAAATTCAAGCAGATTATCATTCACTGCGATTCTTACAAACAGGCCTAATGAAGGCTGCGACGGTGAGTTAGAGCGGCAGATGCTGAGATTTCACCAAGAACAGCATAAACAAGGCTCTAATCATGGCTTCACTCAACTTCCTTTCCTGCTGCAAATTCTGAGCCATGTTTAGACTTCGTTAGTAACATGGATTCTTTTTTCTCTCAAGGGGGAAAAAAAAAGCCAATTCCCTAGTATTCATCCTCATCTACACGTGGTTTGGTGCAAGTCAGTGATGGCATGGGGGAGGGGTGCTGAACTTGGAGTTGCAAGGGGGTTAGGTCCACTGCACCCAAGGTGTGTGTCCGAGGGGATGCTAATACCTACCTTACCTACTGCCACGGGTGGGTCCCTCAGAATGGTGCCTGAGCCAAGAGTAAGAATGCATGTAATTTATTTGGGAGGTGATCCTCGAACACATTGATAGGGGTGTGGGGAGGTGAGACAGAGAAGGCAAGGGAGCCAGGGCAAGGTGCATTAATGAGCAGGTTTCTGAGAGGCCAAGTGAGGCTCAGTCTCATGGGGACCTCTGGAGACAGCACAGAACATACCTTGGAGTTCTTGGGAGTCTCCACCCAAGTGGGAAGGACGCTGGGGGATTTATCCTCCACTTCTCATCCATCCCTGGCTCAGGGCTGCCCTGGAAGCATTAACTTCCTGAATATCTGTCCTGTTCCTTGCACAGGGTGAGAGATGTAGGTGCTCTTAATAAGATGCTTATTTGGAACCATGGATGCTCAGGGACTACAGGTGGGATACTGATGGCATCTGCCACACCTACCCCCTAGGACTGGGGGCTCTGGGAAGCCTTGAAAACAGAGTAGATGGAGGGAAGCTGGGAGTGAGGAAGGTCATGTTTAGGGCTCTGAAACTCTCTCTGGATACAAAATGCCTCAGCCACAAGAGGGACCATGGGGCTAGCCCTGACACGTTATTTTAGAGTAGTTCTGTCTATCCAGCATTCCTAAGTTTGCAAAAAAGGTCATGTCTCCAGCCTGGAACAGCAATGGCCACCACTGTGAAGTAGCTTCAGTTCACACTTCTGTTGTCAAGACTAACTGCTGTTTGTCAGACATTCTGCCTTGACTCAAGCCACTGGGAACCAGGAGTAAATGAGCATGCTCTCAAATTTCCACGAGCCGGATCACTGACCAATTCAGTAAACATTTACCAAGAGCCAGCCAGGAACCAGGTAGCATGCTAGTAATGGGACCAGCTTCCTAACACCCAGAGTTTATAGAGCAAAATGACATTTGGCCCAGCCCCAGGGGACAGGCAGGGTTGGCATTAGTGTCATCCCATTTTCCAGAGGAGGAAATTGAGGCTTAGGGAGATAAAGTGACTTGCCCAGGGTTACACTGCTGGTAAACCTCAGAGCAAGGGCTTGAATCCAGGTCTTTTGCCTCCAAATTAATTTAATAAACTTGTACCAGGGGTCTACTGAGTGCCAGGCTCTTGTGATACCAATCCTACAACTCTGGAATCAAGGGTTTGAGCCCTGGTCCGGGAAGATCCCACATGCTGCGGAGCAACTAAATGCGCGTGCCACAACTACTGAGCCTGTGCTCTAGAGCCCGTGAGCCACGACTACTGAGCCCGCGTGTCTAGAGCCTGTGCTCCGCAGCAAGAGAAGCCACAACAATGAGAAGCCCACACACCGCAACGAAGAGTAGCCCCTGCTCGCTGCAACCAGAGAAAGCGCATGCGCAGCAACGAAGACCAAAAGCAGCCAAAAAAAAAAAAAAAAAAAAAAAGTAGAACAGGACCATGGATTCCTGGCTCCCCTTTTAGTCTTCTCCAAATGGCCTGCCATTTCCAACTAATTTGTGTTTTAGTTTTACAAAGAAGGTAACAGAGCCTCCTACAAAATGCTTCCTCTACTATAGATAAAAGGGTTTAGAAGGCACCAGGACCTTTACAAACAAGAAGCCAAAAAAGCATCTTTTGTGGTCTCCAGAGGGATGGTGGGATAGGCCAACTTCCAAGATGCTGCCAGTGAGCGCTGAGACAGCCTGTGTGTAAGTCCAGGAGAGACCCTGCAAAGGGAGCCCCACTGCTGGGGCTGGCTGTTTGTGAGTCAGCTCTGCTCTTCCACTGTCTCCTCTTAGAAGAGGGCAGAGGGTGAGGGGGAGAGAGAGGGCTTGAAGGGCACAGCAGAAAACAGCATGGACCCCGTTTAGAAGCCTTTTTCGAAGTCAACGGCATGAGGCAATTTAGGATCTAGTAACCCCAAGGTGGGTTACTAGAGGCAGGCCCATCCTCTGGGTAAATTCTGGGAAGGTCCCAGGAGACAGAAGACCAGCCTCTCTTGGAGGTGAACCATGAGCCCAGAGAAGGAAAGGAATGAACTTGCTGTCCCACAGCAAGTCCCTTTCCGTGTCTGAGCCTCAGTTTCCCCTCTGAAATAAGATGACAACCAGGAGCCCTTCCAGCCTGGAGAGCCACTCAATAAAGCAATGCCCCTCCATCTTGGCAGCAAGGTACCTCTGAGACCCTCTAAATTTGGAAAACTGTTGTGCTGATAAGAATATGCCCTCAGCACAGCATCCCTCTGCCAACAGGATCAATGTCTGTTTTAAAAACATGTAAACAGGAGTATCTGCAAGGCCCGGCTCTGACAGTCAATAAACGCTGGACACAGAAGTGGCAAAGGGAGGACACTCGGGCACAGGTGTACATGTGAACACGCAAAGGCTGGCACTTGGGGAAAGTCGAGGTCTAGTCACTTCTCTGCCGCCAGCCAGCTGGGTGTCCCTGGGAGGAACACCTCCCTTCCCTGGGCCTCAGTTTCTCCACTTATACCATGAAGCAGTGGGATGAGATCATCTCTAAGGCCCTGCCCCATGTGACACCCTACATGTCATTAAGTGTTGGGAGCAGCTATAAGAGTAGGCAGACAAAAAGGCACCCGGGGGTTTCAACACACCAAGAAAATGTGGATTTGCCCCAAAAAAGTATCATAATTTTTGACTAAATGCTAATCATAATTGCTACTACTTGCTGAGCAATAAATATATGCACGTTTCTCTGTGTTATCGCATCTAGTTCTTCCCACATCCCAAGAAGGTAGGTAGGATCATATCCCTATTTTACAGATGAAGACATTGAGGCTCAGAGAGGTGAGTCACTTGTCTAATGTTCTACAGTGACTTGAGCTCAGGTGGTTTCAAACCCACCTCTGAACTACTATTTGCTACACTGCTTTCCTTATAAATGCCTAAAACCAGTCACTGGAGTTGGTGTCTAATCCTAACATTCAGAAAAAAAAAAAAGCAATAAAATTGGCACGCATTTGTAGCTGTGATTGGCCAATCAATAATTTACAAAATATTCTCCCAGAATGATATAATTTGAGAACTGGAAATGTGACAAGAGAATTTAGTTGCAATCACTCAAAAAAAAAAGTATCTTTGCCAAGATGCTTACTTTGTTCAGCCAATGAAGAAGTAAGATTTAACAAATGGGGAAATAATTACGTTTGCCTAAAATTACATCTTTTGTGCACACCAGAGAGCAGACATGCATTTCAATTACCTGCCACAGGAAGACAAATGGGTAAATCTACAAGACTGCATTACGGAGCCACAGTACCGGAGAACACCTCTCCTGACTGATCTGCATCTGGTTGGGATTGTCTGAATGAATCTGAATAACTCGATTTCATTTCTTGCCTTCCCCTGGATGACTCTGGGATCTGCTCAAAGTGAGTGGACACAGAAGGCTCTGCTTTTGTTTCTGGATTTTCTAGAAACATCCAGATACTGAAAAATACTGCATTAATGAAAGGTCCGTCTCATGGTTCTGGTTAACAACCCTGCCAATGACCATACCGGGCCGAACTGAAGTTCCTCCAGGCAGAACACCCAGCCCTGCCCCTCTGAGACGCCCTGTGGGCTCTGACAAGCCACTGTCCCCTCTCTGGGCCTCCGTTTCCTCCTCATCACATGAGGAATGTGGTCTGAATGGTTGCTGAGGTCCCTTCCAAATCTGACAGAAGAAAAGTCTGACAAATGATCTGGTTTCTTAAAAAACCAAATGGTCTGTAAATAGTGTGTGTGGGACAATTATAAGTTAAAAGGGACTAAAGAGACACTTCAACCAGATGCAATGAGTGGACCTTGTGTGGGCTCCCCAACAAACCAACTATAGTCATTTTCGAGATAATTAGATGATCAACACAGACTCAGAATAAAGCATATTAAAACTTCTTAAATGTTTAAGTTGCAATAATAGTATTGTCGTTATGTTTTTAAAAAGTCCTTATCTAGTAGAAATGCATACTGCAGTATTTATAGATTGAAATGAGATAATGTCTGGGAGCTGCTTTAAAACATTACAGCAAAAAAAGGGGGTAGGGGATGGAGTGAGTCAAGATAAAGCAAGATTGGCAAAACGGTGAAAACAGCTGAAGCCGGGTAATGGGTACATGGGGTTCATTATGCAATTCTCTCGACTTTAGAGTCTATTTGAAAATTTCTATAATCAAAAACTAAAACAATCAAGATTCTTCAGAATACTGGCATTGACTTAACTGCCACGCCCCATACTTTCAATAAGCCTGAGTCATGTGGGAAGACTGAACAGGCCTGAGAAATAATGCAGTTGAGAAAAAATATTCTAAATAAGTTGAAGCTAATGTTTTCAGAGAGAAGTGTTTTCTACTGACTCTTTCTCTTATCTGGAACATCGTACTTTCATTTCTTTTGATGTATTTTATTGCATAAACAGAACATCCTTGAATACAGAATTCATCAATTAGAAAGAATAAGCATCAAAAAGCCTACCTTGAAATTGAGTAAATTTAATGGTCCCCATTCTCTCCCCGTTCCGGAACACAACTTGACCCTAAATAGAAAACAAAACAAAGAAGAACAAAGAAGAAATGCCATATTAGCCCAAACACTACTGATCTCAACTGAAATTCATTGATTGTACAATGTGATTATTATTATTGGAGAAAGAATAGACTCCCCCCAGACCACGGATGCAAAATTAAACTGTTTTTAAACTGGTTGTGACTTTATCTGGAATTTGAGGAGCATAAAATCAATAATGGAACCAACACATGTAAATTAAAGCCCAGATATGCATCATCATTATCATCATGACTATTTATTAAACACCCATGTGCCCTGTGTTATCCCAGGACAAGGTCTTCCAGGGTGTTGGAGAGATGGAGGAAGAGATGAAGCCCTTGGAGCCTGGCCCTGCCTCTGCTCCCGTGCCCCACCCATAAAAATGTGGGGCTTTGCCGAGGTTGTTTGGCTGCAGGACCAGAAGGGGGCTAGAGGTCCGTTAGGATTCCTTATTAAGGACAGAGAATGTTTTTGTAAGTTCTTCCTGAGGGGTGACGTCAGTCCCAAATATAACTGGGCTATGGGGCAGCACAAAATTAAGCTTCTTGAGCCAGTGAGACCTGACTAGTGTCACAGGCAGCTAAGCACCCCTCATTAGGGACCCCGGGGGCTAAAGGCAGCATCATCTGCTGCATCTGCCTTGCTGGCTGATACCCAGCTTCCATATGCTGGGCTAAATAAACCAGGAACATAAAGAGGGGATGTGGTCTCTCCTTGCCTATTTACGGTCCACCTAAAATTCTGCAACCATGTAAGAAAATTGACGCAGGTTATATAAATGAATCTTTATGACAAGCCTGAGTGGAAAGGAGGATGATCCTGATTTTACAGATGAAGAAACTGAGATTGAGGGAGGTTATGCCAAGGTCATTGTAAGTGAGGCTGCTGGATTCAAATCCGAGTTTGATTTTAATGCCCATGGAATTTCACTACAGCATGTTGTTTCTGATCCAGAAATAAGTTTCTTCCTTTCTTTCCATTAATGTGAACAATAAATTGTCTTAAAGGTAACACTGCTTTATGAGCTCAGTTACGCTCTTGCATCATCAGGTAATAGCAAAGACAATACCATAGATTCCATTCAATTCTTAAGAGAAAGTTCCAGAAAGTACATATCTTCCCTTGATGGAAATCCAAAGTCTGAGGCCCTGAGGCTTTTGGAAAAAAGAGAATCACTCAACCTGTTCTCGGAATGAGAAACACCTTCTAAAGGCCACTTTGACACCTTTTTCAGATCCTGAAGACAGCTGCTAGTAGTATCAGTTTGAAACTAACGCCCACCGAATTCTATACTCAGTTGATGGTAAGCAATTCCCTGGAGTGTGAAAACACTTCAATGTAAGGTGAGACAGGAGCTGTGATTTTATTTCTAGGGATGATTAAAAAACACAGAACATCTTCCAAAGGATCGCTTTTATGCGAATGGACCCCTTTGCATGGGTGGAAAAGATGCAGATATTGTCCACAGGACATTTGTTTGTTTGACAAAAGTGGAGATCTAACTAATTCACCCATCTCCTGCCAAGCTTTGAAGAACTCCAAAGACTTCTAGACATAAAATGTGGACAAATTCTGCAGAATCTTTATTAGTTAAATTAAAAAAATATATCGAATGGTATTCAAAGAGTGGATGGAATAATACTGGAGTGGAATACAGGGCGGGGGTGAGAAAGAATCTCCCTTTACTCTTGGGTTTTTTTTTCCTTTCTCCTTTACTTTTTAGATAAAACTCATTAGTTCATCTTTGAAGTAAGACCTGTCATATTTTACTTTTCTCACAGTAGCTATTTTTACTCACAGTAGCTCCTCCTATCTCCTTAATTTTTCAGGTACTGCAGTGGGAGGAGGCCAGCATCTGAGTATCACAAAATTGGGTTCAGAGCCCCCTTGGGCAAATTCCTGAACACCTGAGTTAGGGACCTAGCACAGCTCATGGTCTTCAACGGGCACTCAGTAAATGGCACCAGTAATTTTTATTTAAACACATTTAATAGCAGAGAGCTGAAATAAAAAAGATTCCAAGCACCAGGAAGCTTTCCAACCTTTGAGAAGAGATTTCAACATCACATGATTTCAGCTGGCAAAGGGGTAAACTGTTGGGCCCTAATCCAAGGTGGCTTCACGGCTCAGAAACATCAGCCCCCAAGTGACTGAGTTCCCAAACCACACGGGCCGCTGTGCGTTCAGCCAAAGGGAGAAAGATGAGAGGCCTGTGACTGTGGTAACTGAGAGTAACATGGACAGGCAGATGGGGAACTGGCTATATCGAGGCTCTGCACCAGAGAAGAGCGGAGAAGCTCTGTGGAGCCCCCTTCTGAGGAAGATTTGACACGTGATTCTTTCCTGAGGTTGTGACCACGGCATCTCTTGGGTTGGATAGATGATGCCAAGTCTGCAACCTTGAGCACAGCTGACTGGATGGGGACTACCACCCCAGCCAGGCCAACGTCGATAGGACTGGACACCAGCGAGGAAGGTCGTAAGCCAATCAGATGATTTTCATGAAATTCTGCCTGATGGATGGCCTCCATGTTAGCAGATGGACAACTCACGACATTCCATAAATATTTACCTGCCCTGGGCGGGTCCTCTTTTAGGTGCTGATTCCTGCTCTCAGAAAGCTTTGTATTTGATTAGGAGAGACAGGCAAAACATGTTCACCAAAAAATGAATGAGATGATTTCATTTCGTGAAGAGTGCTGTGAAGAAAATCAAAACGGAGTGCCTGGACAAGCGGAGTGAATTTACTGTGTGGTCAGGAAAGACCTCACTTGCAGAGATGACATAAGAGCTGAGCCCTGCACAGCAAGAAGCAGCTACTCCAGGCAAAGGGAAAGGCCAGGACAAAAGCCCTCAGGTGGGAAAGAACAGAAAGGGCCAGCAGGAGGAGTGTAGTGAGGGAGCGGGCAGGTAGGTGGGGCCTGGGGGCCCTGACAGGGCTCTGGAGGGGATGCTAAGTGCAGTGAAGAGCTATGAAGGCGGGGAGCTAAACAAAGCAGTGATATGATCTGATTTAAGATTTGAGAAGATTGCTCTGGCTGTCCGAAAATGGGAATAGAGACCCGGGAGGCTTAGGCAGCTGGTAATCCAGGTGTGAGGTGACAGAGGCTTAGGCTAGGGTGGTGGTCACATCCTCTCTCTAGCCAGCTCAGAGTTCATCGCCAAGGTGGCTGAGCACTGTGGCCTGAGCAGCAGACGCTTCCCTTCCACTACTACCATCCTGGGGGTGTGGGCACCATGGTAGGCGACTAGATGCCCCCTTCAGGATGGAGACACTTACTTCCCCAGCATCTTGGCTGCTGCTGGGTTGCCCAAAGGGTGCCAGTTAAGGTTATGTCCCTCCTTGGGGGCAGCCTACATCCAGTGGTCAGTGTGAAGGGACACAGTAGTTTGAGCCCCCCTGCCTCAATTCAGGACAGCTGTGAAGGACCGTGGGCTCCAGAGGTCCCCATGGGGTGGTTGAGGCCGTGACTGCAGCTGTGCCCAATTCAACTCATCCCTCTGCCTGACCCTGCTTCACTTCCTCCCTTCGTGTTTTGTTCCTGAGAGCCTCCCTGATAAACTTCCTGGATGTGAATCTTTGTCTCAGAGTCTGTTTCGTGGGTAAACCAGCCTAAGACACCTGCCATCAAAGGTCATTGGAAATATCTCTTTTTCACAACCCGAAGGAGCCTGAGGGATAAGGCGGTGGGAACAGAGGTAATGGATTCCCAGTTAGGCCCACACGGCAATTAGACTCTTCGGTTTCGCTGTGGCTTGGCATCTCAGCCATGGGGAGCTGGGCTGACTTCGGTTCCTAAAACCCCAGCTTGAGCAGGGATTACTTTTTGCTTTTCTCCCACACACATATTCTTTATGTACATATAAATGCCGTGACTCTCCTTAAGCTTTTTTTTTTTTTTTTTTCTCCTTAAGCTTTTGCCGTGTGCGATCCAGGGCTGTAACCGAGGATGATTACATCCACTTGAGACCAATCCATGTGACGCATTACACTCCAAAGCAGTGGAGTTTGATAACTCTGGCTGGGGTGGTGGCTGATATCTGTCTTTTGGCTCCCAATCCACACTCTTCTGTGTCCTCCTCTGTGTTGCAGGGGCCCACAGCCTGGAAACCATACTTCCCAGAATCCCCTGCCAGCTGGTTTCCATTTAGGTTCTGCTAATGAGAAGCATTCATGGGGGATTAGAAAGTGTGCAGAAGGGAAAAGCTATTTTTTTTTTTTTTTTCTGCTTTGGTTGCAGCAGCAGGAGCTGAGTGACTGCAGGTGTCCATGGGCCCCAGCAGCCCTGCACTGTCAGTGTGTGCAGTGGGACTTCGGATAACTGCTCAGTAGCCAGTGCTGGGGTCCCTACAGTGGCAGAAACAGCAGTGGCAAGAGCCTCAGAGGCCAGCGTGCTTGCGTCTCCATTATTTTATTTGCATTCCAAATCTGCCCTATGGTCACTTATAAACTCCTCGGAAGTTAGAATCCATTACCAATCACCATGCAGTCAAGAAAACAGAAAGCACTTCAGGCATGTCAGAGGCAATGGCAACACCATCCCTCTTATTGCTCCTGCAGCCCAAGGGGCTTGGCCATTTTCTGTAGACACTTCTCTCTGGTGACAGCACCTACCTGATTTGCTCCTCCATCCTTTCCAACAAACTTGTAGCCGGTTCCCTGTATTAAATCTCCCTCTGAAATGAGCAGATTTGTAATGCAAATAAAATAGTGGAGGTAAAACCCCAAGTGGATAATTTATAAGGATTTTTCTTTTTCCTGAAAGAGATGTTCCTGATGTCAAGGAGAGCAATCTGTTTCATAAAAGCTGATCCAAACTAACAGTTCAGGTTGAATTGGGAGTGATAAATTTGAATTTTCTTTTTTAGAAGAATCTTCAGAACACATAGGACAACATATGGAAAAAAACTTTTTTCTGCATTCGCCAGACAAGAGTACATTTGCCATCAGTGTGACCTTGGACAGTTATTGAGTGTTTCTGAGCGTCAATTCTCCTACTTGAAAAATAGGAAGAAAAACACCTACTTCTCAGGATTGTTTGTGAGAATTAAAGAAGACAATTATGAAAAAGGCATAACCCAGGGTTGGCGCACACAAAGGTTAACTCTTATAAAGCTCCAGGTAATCCGAGTTTGCAAAATTCCACCTGATGTCCCTAGAAAAATCGGTGGAGTAAAATGTTCCAGCAGTCAGTAGGATTCAGTGGCCTCCTCTTAGAAAAATTAATTCTGTTTTCATTGTTTATCTTTAATGTTTCACTACTAAGCATGAGTGAAATTTATTTCAACAACAGTTCATGAATTGTACAGGTCAAGCCCTACATCGGAAAATTCTTTTTGTCTCTTTCAAAGGGAAGGGACTCCCTGCCCTGGAAAATGATCTGATGTCGGGCTGGAGGTTACACAGAGGGAAGACTCGCTAGGCTAAGTCTAATCTTGTGGAGCCCTGGGCCCACTGAGGGACACAGTCTCTGCCGATCACGGTGCATTTAGGGAAGGCATTCCGTCCTTACTCTGGCTCTAACTGCACTCTTGTCTCTGGGCAGTCATATTTGTCTTTGGGAGATGTGAGCAAGTATGCTCAGCTGAGTGTTTGAGTTATGCTGCGGGGAAACAAGATCTGTCCTGACATGTCACACAGGCAGTGAAATCTCTAAGGAGATGGAAGCTGAAGGGTGATGGGGGACCCTGGCTGGCCCATCACTATCTGTATGGATGATCCAAGCCCACCTTAGACTGTTCTGCTGCCAGCCCTTCTCCCAGGACAACGTTGGTCTCAAATGAATAATGAGGATTTTGAGAAAATTTGGGGGTTACACTGCTAGTCAGATTTTTCCATAAAGACTACAGATCCTCTTCATGTAAGCTTGAAGAAGAAGGTGCTTTCTGTTTCCTAAGGGATGACAGGACATAAAAGAGAAATACCAAGCAATTGGGTACATCCACCCACATGTTCTGCAAAGGTGAAAAATACTCTTTTTTTTCCTGCATGTCCCTTGGGCTATAAGACAAGTTATATTTTGCATACTACTTAAAATATTTCTTACATAAAAATGCTTTTGATGGACCTAAGTCTTGAGAAAAGTTTGATGTATCCATTGGGTCTTCAGCAGCTGGTTTTCAGGGAGTTAAAAGGAGGGGCAGCAAGGGAGGTGTGGCCTGCCCACTGCCATCCTTCTGCTGGTGGGCATTAAATGGAGGGGTATCCTTCTGAGGGACCGTGATCAGATGACCCATAGGGTTCAAGTGATGACCAGCCACAAAGGAAGTGGAGGTCTAAGGCAGGGCTTGGTGAAGTGGAGAGGAGTGGGGACCAAGAGGAGATGGCTAGATGGATGGCCCAAGAGAGGCAGGACCAACTCCCTCTTTTCTTCCAGTTATGATACGAGAGTCAAGCTTGTTTAAAATAGCAAACAAAATAGTACAGTAGAAACTAACACAACATTGTAAAACAACTATACTCCAATAAAAATTAATTTAAAAAAGAATAGCAAAATATCAGAAATGAATGAGATATCCAAGAAATAGGCCAATAGCAAAGTAAACTGTGATAGACACATGATGAAATATTATGATACATGCATTCAATCAGGCAGCACTGTCGAGCACCTAACATGTGTCAGGTACATGCCAGGCAGGCACCGGATAGAGTGAGCAAAGTCCACATGGTCCTAGAGTGCATGGAGCCTGCAGTCTGGTGGGAGGTATAGACATTAAACAATAAATACACTGATAAATATATAATTGCAAACTACAATAAGTGATATAAAGGAAAGAATAGGGACCTGCAAGAAAGAACTACAAGACCTGAATTAGACTGGGGGTCAAGGAGGGCTTTTCTGGGGAGGTGGCATTTGCATTGAAACCTGAAGGACTTAGCTAAGAGTGAGGGGAGAGCTTCCTGGGAAGAGGAATTGCAAGTACAAAGGTCCCAAGGCAGGAAAGAGACTGGGAAGTGGGAGGAGCTGAAACAACGGCAGTGGAACTGAAAGTGGTGATTGAGGGGAAGATGACCATGGAGTGGAATGGGCAAGGTGGACAGGTGCAATGTCATGCAGAACCTTATAGGTTTATCAAGGATGCCAGGCTTAATTCTGAATGCAAGGGGAGCCACTGAAGGGTTTTAATCAGGGGGTCACTTGATCTAGGTTATGCAGACTTGAACATTATATTATAAAAGTTATATAATAATGGAAAAAGTGATATTCTGATTGTGCCAGACACTGGCTAGTTGTTCACCAAATCCATTTCCTTTTCCTCCTGGGCACATGGTTAGACTGCATTTTCTTACCTCCCTTATACCTAGATGAGGCCACGTGACATTTCTAGTCAATGGAATGTGGGCAGAAGTGGCACGTGTCATTCCAGGTCTGGCCCATGAAAACCTCCCACAAGACCCTTCATGCTCCCTCACTTCCCCCATCTGCCAACGAGATTCACAGGATCTATCAGTGAACTCCGAGGCCCAAGGAACAGTGGGGACATGAGACAAAGGAGCCTGGGTCCATGAATAATCATGTAGAAAGGCTGTCCGCCAACCAGAAACATCCACTTTGGACTTTGCATAAGAGAAAGATACATTTTTACTATGTTAATTCACTGAGATTCTGAGATATCTTTGTTACAGCAGCTACTGTTATTTACTTTAACTAATACGATATGTAAGTAAAAAAGGATAAAAATTGAATATACAGTATGTTCATAAATATAAAAATTATTCCCGCCAAGTAAAAAATTACTCCCAACCAACAGTGGTTGGTCCTGGGTTGTGGGATTACGGCTTTTTCGTCCTTTTACTTTTCAATATTTTCCAATATCCTCTAATGAGCATGTGTTATTTTAGTAACAGGAAAACTTTATTAAAAACTTTTTTTTGAAAGGCTGTTATAAGGAGGCACATTTTTTTACAGCTAAAAATAGCAACATCATCACCAAGAAAATAATTCTCCCTCTTGGAATAGATTAATTTTTACTGACAGCTTAGAGTTTTCCTGAATAAGAGCCAAAGATCTGTGCAAGCATAAGCACATTTCCCTCTCAACTTAGAATAATGGAAAGAGCAATGAACGAGGGATCTGAAGAGGTAGATCTGGGCTGTGCTCTGCCATTTTCTAGGAAGGGAACTGGGACAAGTCCCTTTTCATCTCTGTTCTCAGGTTTCTCTCTGCAGAACATGCAGCAATGACATCCTTTAAGTTATTTTTAGCTCTGATGAAACATTTGTGTATGTTATCTAAGATTTTTTTTCTGGGGTTCTCCTTTATTAATAAATTCTCAACAACAACCTCAATGGGATGAACTATGTATTATTATCTCCATTTTACAGATGAGAAAACTGAGGGGCTGAGAAGTTAAGAAAGTTACCTAGGGTCACATCTAGTAGGCTGCAGAACTGGGACTCACCTCAGACATGGTCGGACTTCAAGCTCATGCTTCTAACCACATACTGTCCTGCCTTCCTTTGCAAAAACCAGTCACTGATCAGAAAATGAGCTCTTTGCAGGGGTAAGAGTGAGTCCCAAGCAGCCTTGGGCTAGGGGGAAGGAGCAGGGGTAGCACAGGAGGTAGGTGGAAGAGGAGGGAGTCAGGGATGTGTTGGTAAGTGTTTAAATGGCTCTTTGGGGGGGCGGTGGGGGGGGCCAGGAAGAGTCCTGACTTGTCGTGTTTGCCAGTTTCCACGGTATAAATATTCCCACCAAGGCAGATTTCAAGCTATTAACAACTGGCTCTAGGCAGCCTGCAGGAGCTGGTTCCAGCACACCAGTGGCCAAGCCAGTCTCTCAGGAATGTGAAACTGAAGAGAAATGCAAAATGCCTAGTTTTTAACCGCTCAAGGGGCGGGTGAGAATCTCTTCTTAGAAGTGGGGGAGGGGCTTCAAATCAGAGTGGGAAGAGCTGGCTATCTCCACTGGGCTCTGCAATGCTGGGCCTGGGACTCCGTGGGCCACGTCTCCCAGCCTCCTCCCCAGCCGCCTCATTAGCTCTGCCAAGAGCAGACCCTGAGGGAGGGTGGAAATTGGGAGAGAAGGACTCAGGAATCCCCATTTCCCCAGGCCTCTGTCAGGGTTCTGGGGCTAGTGCCAGTCCTGCTACACCCCCTGCACGGTGCCAGCAGCAGCTGGGCAGTGCCCCTCCTCAGACGTCTGAATACCAGCTCTGTGGACATTTTCTGAGCTCCCAGTTTCCGGTAGCCTTACCTCTTCCTTTCATTCTTCTAGCCTAGAGGTGATAACTGTTTCTTTCAGCAGTGGGTACCTCTGAACTGCGTCAGTGTTCCTTTTATACTCCTTTGTCCTTCCGAAACCTATTAAACAACTCCCTGTATTAAATCTCCTCTGTTTGAAACGCCTAGTTTGGTTTCTGTTTTTCTGCTAGGACCTCATCCTCTCTGTCTACCACGTGGTCCCTGGCAGGACTCAGTCCTCCAGCGTAAGACCTATTTGTCAGGCCCCAATTAAAGTGGGCTTCTCCACTCATGTCCTCCATGGTACACTGGCAGGTGATACTGACCTGCCTGCCCTGCCTCTACCTCAGGGTGTGCCCCCGGCTTCTTCTTCCACCCTGAACTGCCTATTGTAATTGCCTCCTGCTGAGATGGAGCCCCCACCCCCACCCCGGCCCCACCCCGGGGCAGAAAAGTGCTCTTTCCTCCTCAAGGCCTGGGAAGGATAGGAGTACAGGACTATTTGTTAATTCTCATTGAGTTGAATGAACTGGGTTCTCTGTTTAGGGGGCACTGAAGCAGGATCCCTCAGGAAGGGCTATGGAGGAGAAGGAGAGGGAGAGAGAAAGGACACTGGCCAAGGGCAGCTGCTCAGTTAGCTGCATGGTGTGAGAGGGACCGAAAGAGACAAGTGGCCCAAGGCAGAGGAGCTGGTTATCACAGAAGCTCCGAGGTTATCACAGGCTGGGAGACCAAGATGTCCCTGTGGGCTATCGGTATTGGAGGTCTGGGCCGAATGGTGTTTGCGGAGACTGTTTCTTTACAATTAAACCAGAAAGCACACTGGCTTAGAGTGGGAAGTTCAGGGTTCTAGTCCCGGTTTTGTCACCACCTCCCTGTGTGCCCATAATTATGTTCCTTCCTCTCTCTGGGCCTCAAATTTCCACAGATAAAATGAGGAAGCAATTGCAACATACTGTGTTTGGGACTTGGCATGCTTATGCCTGACCCAGTGGAGGTGCACGAAGTCAAAGTCCTTTTTTTTCTAGAAGCTCCCGGTCTTCATTTTTTAAAAAAAAATGAAGTTACAAGACAGCGTGATAACTGCTACGAGAGGGTGGGTACAGAGGCTTGTGGGAGCACAGAGGAAGGGCACCTCTCTTGTGAGGGAGTGGCTTGGCAGGGGGCAGGGAAGAATGAGGGTGAGTTAGCCAGGCAGAAAGGATGGGAAAGGGAATGTTCTGGGCAGAGGGAACAGCATATGCAAAGGCCTGGAGGCAGAAGAGAGCTTAACTCTCTGGAGGACCAGAAGGAAGGACAAGGTGGCTGGTGGGGGGTGCGCAGGAGGTGGGGCAGTGGAGGCAGGAAGGCAGGAGCTACATCAGGCAGGACTTTGGACCTCATGATCCAAAGGGGGCCACAGAAGGGCTGTAAACCAGGAAGTAACAATTCCCAGATGCTCTTCCAAAGGAAGGAAATCCTGCCACTTGTGACAACACGATGGGCCTGGAGGACATTATGCTAAATGAAATAAGCTAGACACAGAAAGATAAATACTTCATGGCATCACTTACATGTAGAATCTACAACAGTCAAGTTCATAGCAGCAGAGAATAGAATGGTGGTTGCCAGGGGCTGGGGTTAGGAGAAATAGGGAGATGTTAGTCAAAGGGAACAAACTCCTAGTTATGCAGGATGAATAAATTTTGGAGGTCTAATGTACAGCCTGGAGACTGCAGTTAACAATACTGTACTGTATACTTAACACTCGCTAAGGGGGTAGATCTTAAGTGTTCTCACCACAAAAAGAAAAAAAAAAAGAAAAGAAAAAGGTAACTTTGTGATGTGATGGGTATGTTAATTACCTTGATTGTGGTGATTATTTCACAATGTATACATATATCAAATCATCAAACTGCACCCCTTAAATATATACAATTCCTATATCTCCATAAAGCAAAACAAACAAACAAACAAAAAACTACTCTGGCTGCTGTATGGAAAATGGCTGGTCACCAGGGCAAGACTGGAGGCAAGGAAGACAGAAGCTGTTGCGGAATCCAAGCGAGAGATGAGGGTGACATAGATGGAGAAGAGTCCATGATTCAAAGATGGGAAGGAGGTGGAGTCCTAGGGGCCTAGTGGTGGCAGGGATGGAGGGGCAAGGAAAGTGGAGAAGTGAAGAAAGGCTTTCCGATTTGGCGGTGCCACTGCTTGCCTGCACAGCCAGCACAGGGGAGCTGGCGGGGCCAGTGAGTGGCATCTTTGCCTGGGTTCCTGGGTGAGTGGCTGAGCCACGGGAGCTTTGTAGCTCTAAAGCCAGGAATCACGAAACCTTCTCTAAGCTTTCTGCCCCCACCCCAAACCTCCCTTCTTTCCTGGTCATCTGCAGATGCAAGCGTCCCCACGATTAGAAATATTTAATTTTGCTTTACTGTATGTTCTAGTTTTGTTAAATAGATTAGTCTCCACAAGGAAAACCAAACTGCTGACCAGTCAGCCTGAAAATCTGAGACATGCAATTTGCAATCTGCTGCAAGCTTCACTTTAAGCTGAGTGGGCTGCAGATTGGCCTGGGGGCTGGAGGGAGGGCTCAAAAGAGGCAGCTGGTATGGCAACAGTCCAGGCAGGAGGCCAGAGGGCTCAGGCTGCAGGAGGTGGCCAGGCAGAAGGGGCGCTGTGCTGGGAGGTGGGCCACCAGGATTCTAGCCCAGGATCCTCCACGACATCCACTTGTGACCTGTCCTATTCGGTAAGGAGACAAAGCTTACATTATCTGAAGGCTGGGCCAAGAATTCCCCTTACAGAGGGAATGAGCTTGATGTAGGAAGGAATCTTGATTAGAAGAAAATGTAGGAGAATATCTTCAAAACCTAAGGGTAAGGAAAAACTCCTCAAACAAAACTTCAAAAGGACAAACCATAAGGCAAAAAAAAAAAAGGATTAATTTGATTACATCAAAACTGAGCATTTCTGTTAGACAAAGGACCCCTGAACAAAGTCAACAGGCAGATGACAGAATGGAAGATTTTGTAAGGTCTACAATCAACATGGTATTAACATCCAGATTAGACACAGCACTCCTGAAAATTAGCAATATGTAGGCAGCAAATCCATCAGAAAAATTGGCAAAGGATAAAGAAGCAATTTACAAAAGAGGAAACCCAGAGCAAATAGGCACATGAAAGGATGCTCGATATCATTAGAAATCAGAGAAAATTAAAGTGATGTCACTTTATATGAATTAAAATGGCAAACATTTGAAATACAGATAATGCAGGTGTTGGTGAGGACTTAGAGACACAGTGGCCTAGTGCATCACTGGTGGGATGTCATAGGAGCAGCTATTCTGGGCAGCATCTGGCACTACTCAGTCCAATTAAGTGTCCATATACCCTCGGAACCAGAATTCCACTCCTGGGATACAGCCTTAAGAAATTCTCATAAGGGGACCTGGAAGGGCGCTAATTATACACATTACAGTGTGTGTGTCTGTGTGTGTGTGTGTCTGTGTGTGAGAGAGATGGAGATGACCTGGGGGGAATCATAAGTAGCAGATTAGATATACAAGGAGCAAAAGGAACGGATGCATATGGCTTAATGAGAAAGTAAGAAAAAAAGATGACCTATAACACAATACTATTTACATAAATTAAAAATACATACACACAACAATACACATTTTGCAAAACTACATACAAAAAAAAAGGTACAATTAGACTCATTAGGATGCCTATTGTGGAGGAAGGGGGATGGAACTGGGGAACAGGAATACAAAGGAATGAGTAAGTGAATGAATGAAACAGAGCTGTGCCTTGATGATGAAAATGAACTCAGTTCTCTGTACCTGAGTGAAGTTAAGCAAAATAAAACAGAACCTAGACTTTACCTTAAGAGCAGTGGAAGCCAACTGGAGTCAAGGGGGTCTATGCTCTGTTCATTTGCATGTTGTTCAGTCAGTCATTTATGTGCTCATTCATTCATCACATTTTGGGGATCTTTCTCCTTTGGGCCAGGCACTGTGCTGGGCTCTAGGGACAACGTGGTGAACAAACAGATATTCTTGGGCTCTGGTCTCACTGTAAGGCTAAGTACCTAATAGGTCTGCTCTGGTGTTAAATGGATCCAAGCTTGGGATCCAACCCGGTGGTCCACAGGCCTAGGGATGTTACCACCTTCCAATTTCTTGGTTGAGGCAAACAAGGCTCAGACAGGTGAGTCACATGCCCTGGGTCACAGCTGTGAAAGGCAGAGCTGGGCTCTGAGCTCAGGTCTGCAGAACTGAAGCCCCTTGCTTTCCTTCCAGCCTCAGCAGAAGAGGAGGAAGCAGCACAGCAGTTCTATCAGAGGTGGGCTGTAATCCTGGCCTCAGCTGTCTTAGCTTACTCACTCAAGAAGGGCTGGGAAGGCTTCAGAAGGAGGCAGAAAAGACACAAGCCAGGACCTGTTAGCTAAGTCAATCCTGAATTCCTGACTCACAGAAACTATGTGAGATAATAAAAGTTTATTGTTGCTTCAGGCAACTACATTTGGGGATAATCTGTTATGAAGTAATAGATAATAAATATAGGGTCACAGGAGGAAACAATTCACCCTGGATGGTTCAAAAGAAGAGACTTTATTAAGGACTACTTACAAAGCGGGGGTGGGGGGCAGATTAAGGGAGCAGAATAGGGAAGGTGATGTGCCCATAGATTAGCAATGGCAGGAGCTGTTACTTGGGGGCAAAGGAAGTTAGAGTGTCCCTGGAGCTTCATAAGATTGGGAGACACAGAGGAGAAGTCTTAGCCATGGAGGTAGGGGCACAGCTATTTCAGGAGATGCAGCACCAAAGTGGTGGAGGGGGCTGCACTCTGACCTCTCTCTCCCATGCCCTCCAATCTCCTGCCTATGTTTTCCACTGGCCAGACTCAACCAGAAGCCCAATGACAAGGGATCCTGGGTGATGTCATCCACAGGATCAACCTCTAAGGGCACAGAGAATGGCAGAAAATAGGACTGTGGGAGAAAAGAAAAAGAGAGAAAAACCAACAGAGGGATCTTCTAGGCTCCACTCTCAGCCTTGAAGTTCTGTGTAGCTGACTTTATGTAAGGCTGGATCACAGGACTTACACTAAGCCAATCAGTGCAACCTATCCTCTAGCTACAGTGCTTGGTTCAGGGATGGGCACATGACCCAAGTTAGCCAATCGAGGCTAAGAGGGATCTCCAGGGATTTTTGTTGGCGCTTTTGGGGAAGTGGGCTCCTTTTTTCCCCCCTCTAGGCTTGGTGCTGTGATTATGGGAAGGAGAAGCAACTGTGCAGAGGCTGAGGATGGAGCTGGCATAGGAGAAAGCAGAGCCAGGGATGGAGAGATGGAGAAGCCTCATCCTGGATCTCATGGTTATCTCTGGTTAAGTACGGTTTTCAATTACTTGCACCAGAAGAGTCCTGAATGAAACATTCTAACCCACAGCTTTGATGATCCTCGTGGCAGCTCTCTGGGGTAGGCTGGGCAGAGATCATTCATTCCATTTTATAGATGAAGAAACTGAGGTTCAGTTCTCTTTATCACTTGGCAACCAGTTCATTTAAATTCATTATTAACTTCACTACACTAGCCTAGGTCTTTGGTGTATATTTTGTCCTTACATTGTACGGTTTTAGATTTTTGACTTCTTTTTCAGTGGCCTTTATGTATGTATGCCTGTTACTGAAAGTTGTTTCAAACTCTCTTTAAGTAGGTGGCACTCAATTATTAATTTTAATCAAACAAGCAAACAAAGCATGTAGATCTCCACTGCCCTCCCTGCAAATTCTAGCCTCCTTGGTCTCTCTAAATTCAAATTTTCAACTCTGTCTCCTCAACTTGGTGAGACTGCCAGGCTCCCCCTGGCAGGCTCCCCCTTCCTGTGCTGCGGCCTGGAAACTCTCCAGGCAGTAGGCTGGGCAATCATAAGGCTCATGTCCTTCGTGTCCCTTCTCTCAGGGGTCACTCTCCTCTGTTGCCTATAGTCCAATGTCAGAAAACTGTCATTTCACATAATTTGACTGTTTTTTTTTAGGTGCTTAAGGCAGGAGGGTATATCCAATCCCTGGATATTACTCCTCCATCTTGGCCAGAAGTAGAAGCTCCCCCCACCCAGTGCTCCAGACACTCTCACCCTAGACTCCTGCACTGACTGCCCACTGCCTGGATCACTCTTACCCCAGTCAGCACATGGCTCGCTCTCTCACCTTCTTCAAGTCCTTTCTCATACGTTACCTTCCCAATGAGGCCTCCTCTGGCCACCCTGTTTAAATCCCTGCTCCCCCTCCACTGGTGGTGTTTCCAATCCTCCTTCCTCCAGCACATTTCTTTTTTTTTCTTTCTGAATAGCGACCATGCCTTCTAACATACTATATAATTTACCTATTTAGTATGTTGACTATTGACTGCCTCCTTGCACTAGATTAAAACTCTCTGAAGGATTTCTGTTTGCTTGGTTCACTGCTGTATCCCTAGCTCCCAATACAGTAGTTGGCCCATTGTAAATTCTCAAAAATTATTCACTGAATGAATAAATGATTGAAAAGATGATAGAAAAAAACCCCCATGAGCACAGGTATGAAGATTGGAAATTATGATGCGTGTGTGGAGAGTAGCTAGTATCCCTTCCGTGTGAAGAGCGGCATGAGGAGAAACAGCTGGAAACACAGGTTAGAGCCTGGGGGGTAGAACTCCTAAAATGCCAAGCTGTATCCTGTAGGCAGTGGGGAGCCATGGAGGCTTTTCATAAGGATTAACAGGGTCATAGGTTTTTTAGGAAGAATAATGTGGTGAGTGTAAAAGTGAGAGCCAGAACAAGTGAGTGGCAAATGGGAGAGAGAAGAGAGGCGGTACTTGGGATTTCAGAGTCAGCAGAGCTTGGCAAGTGGAGGGAGAAGTCGAGTTGATACCTGTATAGATTTCTCTGTAGAAAAATGGCTGGTATAATAGTGCAAACTCAGGTTCCAAAGGATTCCACTGAAGGAGGTGGGCAGGGGTGTAAAAAGAACCTGGGCAATAGAGGTGGCTGCCATCAGGCCTGAAACCTGGACCCACACTTCCCACCGTGTGAACTTGGGCACAGTTCACCCTTCCCACCGTGTGAACTTGGGCAGGCTAAACAGGCTCTTGAGCTTTGGTTTTCTCTTCTATAAAACAGTACTAATCACATCTTCCTCACAGGCAGGGCTTACTTCCGGGAAATTCAGTACCTCAGGGGCTTAGCAAATGTTGGTTTCCAACTTGAAAACCTTTTCTCTTTCACTATTTCAGAGTTACAAGAGGCCTGAGAGATCTGAGAGCCCCTTCTCTGACCACGCCAGACAACATCCCCCCACCTCACAGATGAACTGAGGCACAGAACTCATCCCTAGCTGAGGTCCACTGGCTGTCCAATGGAGGAGACGTCTGATAAATCCCACTGTCTGTTATGGTTGCTGCTACTCATAAAAGTTGGGGTGGGAAGCAAGAGCCCAAGGAGTAGATGCCAAGCTGGACATCTGCTCCAAATCTCACTTCTGTGGTGGGGGGGGGGGGCAAGAGGACTCACTTCCATTACACTGGGGTTTAGAATCCCAGGATACTCTGTTCACAAGAGACTTTAATTCCCAAGACAGCTGTCTAGTGGCTAAGGCCATTAAACATGGATTACTGAGGCAACTCTTCATAAGCTAGTTGATAGAATTACTAGATTTGAGGACAAACAGGGAATTTTTTTGTACATTTCAGAAAGCACTGTGGAGCCTGCACACACTGCAGGGACCCTGCCAAATTACTGAAAGGGAATTGACAGTGGTTATGGGGATTAGCTATCACTATATATAGCTTACTAAAGATCCTGTGTGCTGAAGAGAGAATCTAGGTCATTGTTTTATCACATACTGTGGACCTGTAAAAATACATATGTAAGTGTACACGCATGTCTATAATACATACATACACAAAGTCCTGCACTCTTCATCCATTTACAAGAGTCTACCAGAGCTGATCAATCATGATAGTAATTAACTGTATACACCCTAAGCCCTCCAAACCTCATTAGCCCTCCAAAAAGCTTTTTCAAGCTGTCCTATACCTTGCGTTAGGCAACACCATATGTAATTTTTATTCTACGTATTCAAGATTAAATTGCATAACATGCCCTCAGTTAACTGGACTCCAATCAGTGGGGATCCAACTCAGTAGAGTTTGGTACTGAGGAGAAAGAAGATGGAGTCAGTTCCTCCAGGCCCAGACAACTGAGGCTCACATGAGGACAGGACACACTGAAGGCCCCTCTGGCATCTACTTCCACCTTTTCTCCCCTCCCTGCCCCATTCTTTTCGAAATGAGAAATAGGGTTCACTTAAGGCAGAATGGGACAGAAAGGGGAAAAAAATGAATATTGGCTGACAGTCCACATGTGCCAGGAATGC
>NW_006788521.1:2286369-2297361 GCF_000442215.2 Lipotes vexillifer | reverse complement strand
AGGAATGCCAGATAGGAATGTGTCATAACAACTCTGTGAAGCAGGTATTAATATATCCTATTGTACAGATGGGAAAACTGGGGCCAAGGGCTTAATAGCTAAAGTCGTTTGGCTAGTAAGGGCCAAGACTAGATTAAAGTCCAGGACTTCTGAAATTGAGACTTATTTTTTAAGTCTTCCTTTTTTTTTTTTTTTAAAACTGAGACCTAAAGTAATGTGTATTCACTGCAGAAAATTTGGAAAGGAAGAAATAAGCAAAGAGAAAGACTTCCATCCAGAGGCAACCACTGTTAGCATCTTGGAATGCATTCTACTAGCCTTTATGTATCTGTAATTTTTTATCAGAAGTGGGGATTTATCACACAAATTTTTGTAACCTGCCATTTTTTTTTCCCACCAAACTATTTATTTATTTATTTATTTGGCCATGCCTCGCATCTTAACAGGATTTTAGTTCCCTGACTGGGTACTGAACCTGGGCCACGGCAGTGAAGGCTCCGAGTCCTAACCACTGGACTGCCAAAAAATCCCCCAAGCAATATATTATAAACAATCTTCTATGTCATTAGATATTTTTCCATAACAACTAGTTTTAGTGGCTGCCAACAATTCCACCGTAAAGATGCATCAAAATTTATTTAGCTAATCCCGACCACTGGGCATTTAGGTTATTTCCAGTGTTTCCTCTGCCCTCACCGTGACAAACCATGTTGTCATGAACACTCTAATTGGCCCTGTCTTTGCCCGTATCACAGTTGCTTCCTGAGGAAAATATCCTAGAAGTAATTTTTTAGGTCTCAGGGGATATAATACTCCTCACACGGGGTGTGGGAAAGTCTGGGTGCTTATTTCTAGAAAACATTTTCCTCCCTGCTCCAATTATCTCTGATTTTCCAAACCCTACTGTCCTTTGCAGTCAAGCCCAATTGTCTAGACTGAAAGTCTGTGCCACTGGCCCAGGGACTCCTTCAAAGTTTAAACCAATAGGATATGAGCCATGTATATCATTTAAAATAATCTAGTAACCGTATTTTAAAAGCTAAGAAAAACAGGGGCTTCCCTGGTGGCGCAGTGGTTGAGAGTCCGCCTGCCGATGCAGGGGACGCGGGTTTGTGCCCTGGTCTGGGGGGCTAACACATGCCGCGGAGCGGCTGGGCCCGTGAGCCATGGCCGCTGAGCCTGCGCATCCGGAGCCTGTGCTCCGCAACGGGAGAGGCCACAACAGTGAGAGGCCTGCGTACCACAAAAAAAGAAAAGTTAAGAAAAACAGGTGAATTAAATGTTAATGATAAATTTTATCTAACCCAATATATCTAGAGTAATATCATTTCAATTGTTATCAATATAAAAATTATTAATGAGATATTTTATATTTTTTGGTACTAAGTCTCTGAAATCCAGTGTGTACTTTACATGGATGGACCAGCCCCATTTTAAGTGCTCCTGAATGGGGCTACAGGTGACCATGCTGAGCCGTGCAGGTGCAGAATGTGTCTTACTCCCTCCTATATTCTTATGAACACAGGGCCTGAGTGAGTGAACCACTGAGAGAACAATAGCCCCTCCTTCGGACGGTCTCATCCTAGCTCCAGCAGGAAGTGATTCTCTCTGCTCTGACTCCCTAGAACCCTGAAATGTTCCTTCTTAATGTCCCCCATGGATGGATCCAGTCCTATCCAACACACAGCTGTGCAACACCAGGGGGCCTGGATGCACCTAAACCAGGACGCAGAGCTCACCCCGGCCTGATGATCCTTGGGGCCGCAGCTCCCAGACACTGAGATGTTTTAACGTGTCAGTGCCTTGGTGAGTCTGTGTAGGGGCGGGGACTGGCAGGTCAACGTGCACAGGCACCAGGTCTGACCTCTGTGGAGACAGGGGCAGATGGAAGCTAAAGGGGCTATGTCCACAGGGAACCTTGGGGCTCAGGGCAGAGGAGCCGGGCTTTGGGCCCAGGCACAGTAGGGTGCTGGGAGTGTTTAACAACCAGTTCTCTGAGGTGGATAAGGAGAGAGCTCTGATTTGTTAGTGTTTGCTGATTACGGTGGTGTAAATACTCCTACCATGGCCAATTTCACATGACTGAGATGGTGACGTCACACAACAGGGAGTTAGGAAGACTTGCGGACAGTTGGCTCTAATGAGCTGATACAAGTCAGCCCCAGGACAGCACTGGGCCCAGCTGAGCAAGTGTGACAAGCAAGGGGCAGAGTGGCCTTCTTCCCCAGTGATGACTGAGGCTGGTAGAGCCCTGCAGGGGCCCATCATTTGGGGGGACTGGGGAACGAAGATCTGGTGACAGGGTGGTGAGAGGCTTTCACCAGTGGCTTGTGGGCACTGGATGTCACCAGGAGGCCGGGGCACTGGGCCAAGTGAGGACCATGTGTGAGGACACTGAGATCCAGGGACACAGAGGGACGGCTGGGGGAACTGTGGGAGGTGGAGTGGGACTTGAGGTCATGCTCTTCTGCAGGTAGGGGCACCACACCAGGGAGGCCTCCTGAATGTTGATGTAACCTCCTTTGTAGACAGGCTAGAGTGGGTTTTATATCATGTCTGCCTCCCCACAGGTGTGAACGCCTAAAGGCTCTGATCAGATTTGTCCTGCACACTTGTATTCTCTGTTTATAATGAGCGTTTGCCAAACATCTTTCTAGACCTGATTCTTGCTTCTCATGGACAGAGTGTTATTCTGCAGGATTAGGAGAGGTGACTGCACCATCCAGTTTTCCCTGGGCCACCATGCAAATTTTCAAATTATCCAGTGTTAAATTGTACAGAATACCATAGAGTCTATAGATGAATCTCTTTAATTTACTGTAGTAATGTTCACAGTGTATATAATTCGAGAACTCTTTAGTTCAAAATAGGAAGTAATTGCATTAGGAGTACGTACTTGATCATCCCCTCTTTTCTGCCATAACTGGTCAATAACCAAGCCCTGTGATTTTTCTGACATGTGCCTTGAATCCACCTGCCTCTCTGTCCACTCACTGCCATGGTTGGTACCTCATCCCTGCAGTTGCTCTTGCTTCCTTCTCATCTATTCTGTCCCGCTGCAGCCAGGGGAAACTTCTTAAGCACTGCAGTCAGGGTCCGTTGGTTTTGGGATAACAGGCACAACATGATCTGGCCTCCACCAACCGGTCTCCCCACACCCAGGCTCATCCCATCCCACCCTCAGCTCCAGCCACATGGGCTTTCTGTTGCTTTCTCAAAGGTGCCCTCACCCCAGGGCCTTTGCATTTGCTCTTCCCTTTTCCAGGAATTCCCTTCCATCCTAAAGGAAGGATATTAGCTCCTATTAGTTCCTATTCATTCTCCAGTCTCAACTCAAAGTCGCCTCCTCAGGCAAGTCTTTTGTGATCCACAGCCGTGGCCAGGCCTCCACGTTATACACTCTCCACACACACCCCATAACTGTCTTTCAGAGCACTTTCCACAATTTATACTTAATAGTTATTCAGGTGATTATCTTTTTATTGTCTGCTTCCTCCTGGGTACAAGGACCACATTTGTCTTGCTCAATGCTGTACCCATAGCACGCCCCTCCCCTGCTTCCCATACTGTAGGTGCTAGTAAATATCTGTAGAAGAAATGAGAAAAGGGAATTAGCTACTTCTCTGCAGTTGTGCCAGGTTTTTACACTATGGTCCCATCACTGATAATAAAAATTCCATGGTCCAAAAAGGTGTTTTATTGGTTCTTGGACATATAGTTAATTTTTTTTCACTGAAATATCTGATTTTTCCTGTTAAGTTCGCCAGAAAGAAAGAAAAAAAGAAAGAATGTGATACATATGAGCTATGGCTTTCTTTCTTCTTCTACCAGGCACCCCTCAATCATATGGAGTACTTTACAGTTTGTAATGCACTTTCCTTAATTCATCTCCAGAGCAACCTAGCGAGGGGCCCTTGTTCATTGGTCTCACTTTGCAGAAGAGAATGCAAAGATTAGAGACTTCCGCGAGGTCACTACTGCTAGGGTGGAGGGGACAGTGTGCAAACCCAGCTCCGTGGACTCCATGTCCAGTGCTTGTTCTGCCAGACCAAGCTTCCTCTCCCAGCAAGCTAAGCAAGTACCCAAATGAAAGAGTGTCACTTCAGTTTTGCCTGGCATTTTTCTCAAATGCTTTCAGAATCATTTTTGTAACTGAAACATCTCTCAAAGGAAGAAAACTAGTTCATCACAGTAATCAAGTCTGTCATAGAGGATGTGTGATGATGTTTGAAAATATAATCCTATGAACATCAGAACTGACAACTCTGAAACATCTCTAGGCTAAATCTGCTAATAACAGTCTTTAGCATTCAGATTGGCACTCACATGGGTTTGGTGTGATACATTTCACATCAGAAATGCCCTAACAAGGAACTTTCTCAGAGAATAACCAGGTCGAGGACAGATTTTAATGAGGCCCAATCCCTGAAAGGGTGAAGTGTGAAGGAAGAATAAAGGCATGAGATGCAGCATGTATTTCTGTGAGTCTGATGACAAGATGGGGGCTCACATCAGAAAACGTGGCAAACACTTTCTAGAGGTCAGGACTTGTACAGAAAAGGAGTCAAGCCATCAGGGCCATCACCTCTGAAGACTGTCCGGGAAAAAAAATGTGCTTTGATTAGAATGAAGCAGACACATATGAATTGCAATTACCTCTTCTAAGCCTGCTGTTCACTCACTCACTCCTTCTCATCCTCTTATCCACCTACCAACTTATCCACACGTTCATCTTTGTCTATCTACCCACCTGCTCATCTACCTACCTATCACTACCCATATCAACCCATCCATCCACCTACCCACACATCTATCCATCCATTCACCTACACACTCATTCATTAGTCCATCTACTCATCTCTCTCTCTCCATCATCCATTCATCTACAACCATTCACCTACCCAAGTATCCATCTATCCATTCACTCATCCACTCAGCCATCCAACTATCTACTCATCTGTCAGCCCTCCACTCATCCTCTCACCCATTCAACTGGCTAGTAAATCTTTCCTGTATATCTGCTATGCATAAAGCCCTGAGGAGATGTTGAAGAGGTTGGAGACAGGGGTGGTCATAAAAATATTTCTGACGTATTTGTTCCTTTACTATCGGCTGGAACTTGAATATAAGCCAGACTGTGAGATAGGACCTGAGAACAGAGAGATGAATCTCAGATGACACCGCTCTCAAGGAGTGGGTAGTAGAAGCCTCTGTTGTAAAGCTAGCCAACTACTTGGGAACCAAAACGATGGCACAGTAGGGACTAATGCAAGGATCTCCACATCATGCGGCTTGGGTTCAAGGACCATGTTTCAGTGGCCACCACAGGCGGCTTCACCCAAAGCAGCTTGGCTCTTGTCTTGTTTAATGGACACTCACTGCCTGGCCAAACACATTTTATTACTAACACCACACGAATGTGGTGAAAGGGCATTAAACAAAAAGGCTATTAACCCTACCATCAAAAACTCATGTGTAGGGCTTCCCTGGTGGCGCAGTGGTTGAGAGTCCGCCTGCCGATGCAGGGGACACGGGTTCGTGCCCCAGTCTGGGAAGATCCCACGTGCCGCGGAGCGGCTAGGCCCGTGAGCCATGGCCGCTGAGCCTGTGCTCCGCAACAGGAGAGACCACAACAGTGAGAGGCCCACGTACTGCAAAAAAAACAACAACAAAACAAACAAACAAAAAAAACAACTCGTGTAAAAGTACAGTACTGTTTGCTGCTTTGATAACTATACAAGCTGGGCAAGGAAAACAAAGTTCTGCTGTTGGTCAATCGCTCATGTGTTGTCTCTCATTCTCTTTCCCACTCTTTTATGATTCATTTCTTAACCTTTTTAGAGGAAAGCCATAGTGCTTTTCAAGATAATGTAAATATAAAGTAATAAGGAGGTCACTGTTTCTGAAACCTCCATAATACGTGTGCCACCTTCACGATTTTTGTAGCCATCTGTGCCTTTATTAAATATCTGCCTCTTAAAAAAAAACTAAAAAAGAAAACATCTCGCTACTTTAAATGCTAGTTATACTTTTATAGTACATGTTAAAATCAAACACAGCTATTAAAATAAAGAGTGTAGGGCCTCAAAAAACTAAAAATAGAATTACCATATGATTGAGCAATTCCACAGCTGGGTATATACCAGAAGAAAATGAAAACAGTAATCTGAAAAGATACATGCACCTAGCGAGGAGAGGGGATTCAGAGCACCACCTAAATGAGCTCCAGAGATGTGCGCGAGGCGCGGCTATCAGCGCGAACCCCAGAGACAGGCATGAAACGCTAAGGCTGCTGCTACAGACACCAGGAAGCCTGTGTGCAAGCACAGGTCACTATCCACAACTCCCCTCCTGGGAGCCTGTGCAGCCCGCCACTGATCCAGGGACAACTTCCCCGGGAGAACGCATGGCACGCCTCAGGCTGGTGCAATGTCACGCTGGCCTCTGCAGCTGCAGGCTCACCCCACGTTCCGTACCCCTCCCTCCCCCAGGCCTGAGTGAGCCAGAGCCCCCTAATCAGCTGCTCCTTTAACCCCGTCCTGTCTGAGCGAAGAAGAGACGCCCTCAGGTGACTTACACGCAGAGGCGGGGCCAAATACAAAGCTGAACCCCGGAAGCTCTGCGAGCAAAGAAGAGAAAGGGAAATACCTCCCAGCAGCCTCAGGAGCAGCGGATTAAATCTCCACAATCAACGTGATGTACACTGCATCTGTGGAATACCTGAATAAACAACGAATCCTCCCAAAATTGAGGCAGTGGACTTTGGGAGCAACTGTAGACTTGGGGTTTGCTTTCTGCATCTAATTTGTTTCTGGTTTTATGTTTATCTTAGCTTAGTATTTAGAGTTTATTATCACTGGTAGATTTGTTTATTGATTTGGTTGCTCTCTTCCTTTTCTTTCTTATATATAGATATATATTTTTTCCTTTTTCTCTTTTTGTGAGTGTGTATGTGTATGCTTCTTTGTGTGATGTTGTCTGTATAGCTTTGCTTTTACCATTAGTCCTAGGGTTCTGTCTGTCCATTTGTTTGTTAGTACAGTTTTTACTGCTTGTTATCATTGGTGGATTTGATTTTTGGTTTGTTGGCTCTCTTCTTTTTTCTTTCTTGGTTTTTTATTACTTTTAACTTTTTTCTATTTTTAATAACTTTATTTTATTTTATTCTTCCTTCCTTCCCTCCCTTCTCTCTCTCTCTCTCTGTCTCCCTCCCTCCCTCTCTCTCTCTCTCTCTCTCTCTCTCTCTCTCTCTCTTTCTTTCTTTGTTTTCTCCCTTTTCTTCTGAGCCGTAGGGCTGACAGGGCCTTGGTGCTCCGGCTGGCTGTCAGACCTGTGCCTCTGAGGTGAGAGAGCCTAGTTCAGGACACTGGTCCACCATAGACCTCCCGGTTCCACATAATATCAAATGGTGAAAGCTCTCCCAGAGATCTCCATCTCAATGTTAAGATTCAGCTCTACTCAATGACCAGCAAGCTACAGTGCTGGACACCCTATGCCAAACAACTAGCAAGACAGGAACACACCACCACCCATTAGCAGAGAGGCTGCCTAAAATCATAATAAGGTCACAGACACTCCAAAACACACCACCGGACGTGGTCCTGCCCACCAGAAAGACAAGATCCAGCCTCATCCACCAGAAAACAGACACAAGTCCCCTACACCAGGAAGCCTACGCAACCCACTGAACCACCCTTAGCCACTGGGGGGAGACACCAAAAACAAAGGGAACTACGAACCTGCATCCAGCAAAAAGGAGACCCCAAATACAGTAAGTTAAGCAAAATGAGAAGACAGAGAAATACACAGCAGATGAAAGAGCAAGGCAAAAACCCACAAGACCAAACAAATGAAGAGGAAATAGGCAGTCTACCTGAAAAAGAATTCAGAGTAATGATAGTAAAGATGATCCCAAACTGTGGAACTAGAATGGAGAAAATACAAGAAACGTTTAACAAGGACTTAGAAGAACTAAAGAGCAAACAAACAATGATGAACAACACAATAAATGAAATTAAAAATTCTCTAGAAGGAATCAATAGCAGAATAACTGAGGCAGAAGAACGGGTAAGTGACCTGGAAGATAAAATAGTGGAAATAACTACCGCAGAGCTGAATAAAGAAAAAAGAATGAAAAGAATTGAGGACAGTTTCAGAGACCTCTGGGACAACATTAAACACACCAACATTCGAATTATAGGGGTCCCAGAAGGAGAAGAGAAAAAGAAAGGGACTGAGAAAATATTTGAAGACATTATAGTTAAAAACTTCCCTAATATGGGAAAGGAAATAGTCAGTCAAGTCCAGGAAGCACAGAGAGTCCCATACAGGATAAATCCAAGGAGAAACACGCCAAGACACATATTAATCAAACTATCAAAAATTAAACACAAAGAAAAAATGTTAAAAGCAGCAAGAGAAAAACAACAAATAACATACAAGGGAATCCCCATAAGGTGAACAGCTGATCTTTCAGCAGAAACTCTGCAAGCCAGAAGGGAGTGGCAGGCCATATTTAAAGTGATGAAGGGGAAAAAAACCTACAACCAAGATTACTCTACCCAGCAAGGATATCATTCAGATTCAATGGAGAAATTAAAACCTTTACAGACAAGCAAAAGCTAAGAGAATTCAGCACCACCAAACCACCTTTACAACAAATGCTAAAGGAACTTCTCTAGGCAGGAAACACAGGAGAAGGAAAAGACCTATAATAACAAACCCAAAACAATTAAGAAAATGGTAATAGGAACATATCGGTAACTACCTAAAATGTAAATGGATTAAATGCTCCAACCAAAAGACACAGACTGGCGGAATGGATACAAAAACAAGATCTGTATATACGCTGTCTACAAGAGACCCACTTCAGACCTAGGGACACATACAGACTGAAAGTGAGGGGATGAAAAAGATATTCCATGGAAATGGAAATCAAAACAATGCTGGAGTAGCAATTCTCATATCACACAAAATAGACTTTAAAATAAAGACTATTACAAGAGGCGAAGAGGACACTGCATAATGATCAAGGGATCAATCCAAGAAGAAGATATAACAATTGTAAATATTTATGCACCCAACACAGGCGCACCTCAATACATAAGGCAAATGCTAACAGCCATAAAAGAGGAAATCGACAGTAACACAATCACAGTAGGGGACATTAACACCCCACTTTCACCAATGGACAGATCAACCAAAATGAAAATAAATAAGGAACCACAAGTTTTAAATGACACATTAAACAAGATGGACTTAATTGATATTTATAGGACATTCCATCCAAAAACAACAGAATATACTTTCTTCTCAAGTGCTCATGGAACAGTCTCCAGGATAGATCATATCATGGGTCACAAATCAAGCCTTGGTAAATTTAAGAATATTTAAATCATATCAACTATCTTTTCCAACCACAACGCTATGAGACTAGATATCATTTACAGGAAAAACTCTGTAAAAAATACACACACATGGAGGCTAAACAATACGCTACTAAATAACCAAGAGACCACTAAAGAAATCAAAGAGGAAACCAAAAAATACCTAGAAACAAATGACAATGAAAACACGATGACTCAAAACCTATGGGATGCAGCAAAAGCAGTTCTCAGAGGGATGTTTATAGCAATACAATCCTACCTCAAGAAACAAGAAACATCTCAAATAAACAACCTAACCTTACACCTAAAGCAATTACAGAAAGAACAAAAAAGCCCCAAAGTTAGCAGAAGGAAAGAAATCATAAAAATCAGATCAGAAATAAATGAAAAAGAAATGAAGGGAACAATAGCAAAGATCAATAAAACTAAAAGCTGGTTCTTTGAGAAGATAAACAAAACTGATAAACCATTAGGCAGATTCATCATGATAAAAAAGGAGAAGACTCAAATCAATAGAATTAGAAATGAAAAAGGAGAAGTAACAGCTGACACTGCAGAAATACAAAGGATCATGAGAGATTACTACAAGCAACTCTATGCCAATAAAATGGACAACCTGGAAGAAATGGACAAATTCTTAGAAAAGCACAACCTTCTGAGACTGAACCAGGAAGAAATAGAAGATATAAACAGACCAATCACAAGGAATGAAATTGAGACTGTGATTAAAAATCTTCCAACAGGGCTTCCCTGGTGGCGCAGTGGTTGAGAGTCCGCCTGCCGATGCAGGGGACACGGGTTCGTGACCCGGTCCGGGAAGATCCCACATGCCGCGGAGCAGCTGGGCCCGTGAGCCATGGCCACTGAGCTTGCGCGTCCGGAGCCTGTGCTCCGCAACGGGAGAGGCCACAGCAGTGAGAGGCCCGTGTACTTCAAAAAAAAAAAAAAAAGTCTTCCAACAAACAAAAGTGCAGGACCAGATGGCTTCACAGGCAAATTCTATCAAACATTTGAGAAGAGCTAACACCTATCCTTCTCAAACTCTTCCAAAATACAGCAGAGTGAGGAACACTCCCAAACTCATTATAGGAGGCCACCATCACCCTGACACCAAAACCAGACAAAGATCACAAAGAAAGAAAACTACAGGCCAATATCACTGATGAACATAGATGCAAAGATCCTCAACAAATTACTAGCACACAGAATCCAACAGCACATTAAAAGGATCATACACCAAGATCAAGTGGGATTTATCCCTGAATCCAAGGATTCTTCAATATACGCAAATCAATCAATGTGATAAACCATATTAACAAATTGAAGGAGAAAAACCATATGATAATCTCAATAGATTCAGAAAAAGCTTTCAACAAAATTCAATGCCCATTTATGATAAAAAACCCTCCAGAAAGTAGGCATAGAGGGAAGTTACCTCAACATAGTAAAGGTCACATATGACAAACCCAGAGCCAACATTGTTCTCAATGGTGAAAAATTGAAACCATTTCCTCTAAGATTAGGAACAAGACAAGGTTGTCCACTCTCATCACTATTATTCAACATAGTTTTGGAAGTTTTAGCACAGCAATCAAGAGAAGAAAAA
>NW_006788521.1:2271634-2285925 GCF_000442215.2 Lipotes vexillifer | reverse complement strand
TATGGAAACACAAAAGACCCCAAATAGCCAAAGCAATCTTGAGAAAGAAAAACGGAGCTGGAGGAATCAGGCTCCCAGACTTCAGAGTATACTACAAAGGTACAGTAATAAAGACAGTATGTTATGGTACAAATACAGAAATATAGATCAATGGAACAGGATAGAAAGCCCAGAGATAAACCCAGGCACCTATGGTCAACTAATCTGTGACAAAGGAGGACTGAATATACAATGAAGCAAAGACAGTCTCTTCAATAAGTGGTGCTGGGAAAACTGGACAGCTACATGTAAAAGAATGAAATTAGAACACTCCCTAACACCATACACAAAAATAAACTCAAAATGGATTAAAGACCTAAATGTAAGGCCAGACACTATAAAACTCTTAGAGGAAAACATAGGCAGAACACTCTAAGACATAAATCACAGCAAGATCCTTTTTGACCCACCTCCTAGAGAAATGGAAATAAAAACGAAAATAAACAAATGGGACCTAATTAAACTTAAAAGCTTTTGAATAACAAAGGAAACAATAAACAAGATGAAAAGACAACCCTCAGAATGGGAGAAAATATTTGCAAATGAAGCAACTGACAAAGTTAATCTCCAAAATATACAAGCAGCTCATGCAGCTCAATATCAAAAAAACAAACAACCCAGTCCAAAAATGGGCAGAAGAGCTAAATAGATATTTCTCCAAAGAAGATATACAGATTGCCAACAAACACATGAAAGGATGCTCAACATCACTAATCATTTGAGAAATGCAAATAAAAGCTACAATGAGGTATCATCTGGTCAGAATGGCCATCATCAAAAAATCTACAAACAATAAATGCTGGAGAGGATGTGGAGAAAAGGGAACCCTCTTGCACTGTTGGTGGGAATGTAAATTGATACAGCCACTATGGAGAACAGTATGGAGGTTCCTTAAAAAACTAAAAATAGAGTTACCATATGACCCAGCAATCCCACTACTGAGCATATACCTTGAGAAAACCATAATTCAAAAAAAGTCATGTATCACAATGTTCACTGCAGCTCTATTTACAATAGCCAGGACATGGAAGCAACCTAAGTGCCCATCAACAGATGAACGGGTAAAGAAGATGTGAAACATATATACAATGGACTATTACTCAGCATAAAAAGAAACAAAATTGATTTATTTGTAGTGAGGTGGATGGACCTGGAGTCTGTCATACAGAGTGAAGTCAGTCAGAAAGAGAAAAACAAATACCGTATGCTAACACATATATATGGAAGCTAAAAAAAAAAGGTTCTGAAGAACCTAGGGGCAGGACAGGGATAAAGACGCAGATGTAGAGAACGGACTTGAGGACATGGGGAGGGGTAAGGGTAAGCTGGGACGAAGTGAGAGAGTGGCATGGATATATATACACTACCAAACATAAAATAGATAGCTAGTGGGAAGCAGCCACATAGCACAGGGAGATCAGCTCGGTGCTTTGTGACCACCTAAAGGGGTGGGATAGGGAGACACAAGAGGGAGGAGATATGGGGATATATGTATATGTATAGCTGATTCACTTTGTTATAAAGCACAAACCAACACACCACTGTAAATCAACTGTACTCCAATAAAGATGTTAAAAAAACTAAATAAAACTTAGATGTAACACACCAAAAAAAAGATACATGCACCCCAATGTTCACAGAAGCATTATTTACAATAGCCAAGATATGGAAGCAACCTAAGTATCCATCAACAGATGAATGGATAAAGCAAGTATGATATATACATATATATACAAATATATATGTGCATATATATACATACACACACATACACATACAATGGAATATTATTACTCATCCATTAAAAAAAAGAAATCCCGCCATTTGCAACAACATGGAGGGATCTAGAGGGTATTATGCTTAGTGAAATAAGTCAGACAGAGAAGGACAAATACTGATGTTATTACTTATATGTGGAATCTAGAAAATAAAACAAATGAATGAATATAACCAAACAGAAACAGACTCACAGACATAGAGAACCAACAAGTGGTTACCAGCGGGGAGAGGGAAGTGGGGAGGGGCATGATAGGGGTAGGGGATTAAGAGGTAGAAACTACTATGTATAAAATAAAAAAGCAACAAGGATATATTGTACAACACAGAGAAATATAGCCATTATTTTATAATAACTTTAAATGGAGTATAACCTATAAAAATATTGAATCACTATATTGTACACCTGAACCTAATACTGTAAATCAACTATATTTTTTTCAAAAAAGAATGTAGTTCTGGGTGCCAACTAAGATCATCACCTCTCCTGCCTGTGAGGCACTGTCAGGGGACCTGCCACCTTAGCCGCCATCCTCAGGCCCTTCTCAGAGGCCTGACCAGGGTGAGCTGAAATGATGGTTTGGGCCAGGTTCCCCATTAAGCCTTTGCTTCATCTTTTTTCCTGCAGAAATTTGCTTGCTGATTTTTAAATAAAAAGGGAGGGTTAACAAAGTCTTCCAAGGAGCAAATTTAAAAAAAAAAGTAACATTAAATGTAATTTTAATGTAAATATTAAATGAGGGACAATGATATTGGGCTTACGTGTAAAGCCCGTAAAATCTCTTCTGAAAAACAAGTTTGAAAACCAGTGGAATAGATTGATAAATTGCTATACACACAATGAACACGAATACCCATAAATCACACATTTAGGAGTGTGTGTGTGTGTGTGTGTGTGTGTGTGTGTGTGTGTGTGTGTGAGCGCACGTGCACGCATGTGAGTATGTTTGCTACTGTGCCTATGAATGTGAGAATGTGAATTACCAAAGACGGCAAGAGCTGCAAGAATGCAACTGAAGCAGTGATATGGGGATCCACCAACCCCAGTATCTCCTGGAAAATTAATGATAGGTGTTTAGGGGTCTAGAGGACTGTGTGCAACTGGTATCCAAATACATCCTTCCCCATCATCCTCGCACTAATTTAGCAAGGATGTCCCAGGCACTCTGCATGCCTAAATCTCTTTAATCCCCACAACCCTTTAAGGTACACCCTGTTGTCATCTGTCAGGGATACTGGGGGACTCTGCCCAGATTCCCTCTTTCTGGCTAAAGCACCATCCCCCAACTCCTGGGAATATTGGATACTGAGGGTCCCAGCTATCCCTCTACCGTGGGGAGCTGCCCTGCCCAAGGATACACCCCTCCTGGGCCCATCCATGGCCAGTGACTGGCTGGTGAGAATATCCAAAGGCTCAGGCCCCGTGCCTGCCTTTGGACAACTCTTGAGGGCCATCCCAGCTCCAGAACTCCTCTAGGATCAGCTGCGGCCTCAGTTGCAAACTTCAAATCAACTTCTTGCTCTGCCCAATCCTGCCACCCTCACTTCCTTACAGTATATTTCCTAAGCTCATTCTCCCACAAACATTCTGCATGTAAGACTCTGTCCCTGAGTCTGTTTACAGGGAGCCCAATCTAAGGTGTTATCCCATTTTATAGATGTGAACCTAGGAAGTCTGTCTCCAGAGACTGTGCTCCTAAGTATTTCATGCTATTGTCTCCTAGGAAGACAAAAGTGGGCACCTCCCCCTCCCAGTCCTTTCCCCGCCTTACCCCCACACCCAGCTCCCCCTCCAGAATTTACACTGCTCTCTCTAGACTCCAGGTCTCTACTCGCTGTGAAAATTAATAAAATTTCACTAAATTGTCCTTGGGAGGCCAGAAGGGGGAGCTCTCACACACAAGTCACTCACTCATTATATTCACTCTGTCAATATACATCCCAACAGGAAGAGACATGCCTTGCATCTCTGGCAGGAAGTGACCCTACTTTAATACCACCAACAGGAGGAAAGAAGATTTCTTCTTGCCTGGCAACAGCTCAGTCAATGAGAGACTGTCACAACTCAGCCAATAAAAAGCCACTATACTTCGAACTCTCAGTTTCCTCCAATGGATTTCTGTTTATAACAGCCCCTCCCAACTTCCCCTTCTCCTCTATAAAAGAGTTTCCTCTTCCTTGCTGCACTGGACTTGTAAGTGGTTTGCCTTAGCTGCATGTCCTGAATTGCAATTCGCTGCTCCTGTATAAACCCATTTTGCTGGTAAAATAACTGGCTGCTTTGTTTTAGTTTAACGTTACCAAATACTGGTTTAAGCAAGAATTCTAGGAAGATTGAATTCCATTGAGAAAGAAGAAAGGGGGTGAGGGGGTGTTGCAATTCCACGAGAATATGGATTTTTTCAGCTTCTTCCACCCGCCTTGCTCAGGGCTGGCCATTAGCCAGGCAGGCGCAGAGGGTCACATCCAAGTGTGTCTGAGTAACCTCTGCTCGAGCACACACAGGCAGAGCTGGCATCCATCAGTGTTCAAGGCTGTGCAACTTGTCAGCTGAAATTTATGTCAGCTGTCCTCCCCTGATCATAGAAAACTTCCCTCCTGCTTAGCAAGCTCACAGGCTAACATACCTGGACACACACTGAGCGGGTATTCTGGCCTAAAGCAGAGAGAAATGCATGGGCTGTATTATGGACCTCTTCAGATATTTTCCATACAGGATCTGGGTATATCTTTATCTAAGGATTTTCCTCAATAGTGGGGATATCACTAATGTTTAACTGTATTACTTACTTTAAAATGTTTGCTCACTATTTATACTCTCAACATTTAAAAATGTACATTCTTAGGTTTCTGTATGAAAAGGCAACCAAACTTTTGCTGGGCTAATAACTATTTGGTTAGAGATAGCTTGCAAATACTACAATTTCCCTATAAAATCAGTTAGCAAATTACTTATGATATCTTTACAAACACTTCTGAAAATAATTAATAAATATTCTCATAATAAATAATAGCTTTAAAATGATCACACCTAATGGGGAGTTATTGTTCAATGAGGACAGAATTTCTGTTTGCGAAGAGGAAAACATTCCGGAGATGGATGTCTTGATGGTTTCACAACAGTGAGAATATGTTTAACGTCACTGAACTGTATACTTACAAATGGTTAAAATGGTAAATTTTATGTTATGTATATTTGATCGTAATTTTAAAAAAAGGAAAGATGGGGTTAAAAGAGTGAGAACCATTGCCATAGAAGAAGCTTTATAATGTGAGGGATCAAAACAAATGGCTGGAAAGGAAATTTTTTTTTTTTAAGAGTACATCTGAGTGTGAAGTATAAGTGCTTACAGCACTCCACAGGCCTGTCCGAATGATGAAGTTACGGGTGACTTGATTTTCTTTTTGGTGCGTGTCTTGTGCTTTTTACATTTTCTATAATGAACGTGTATTATTTTGGTAATCAGACAAAGAAATATGTGTGTGTATATATATATATACACACACATGAATTAAGAGGGTAGTAAAATACCCTCCCTCTCCCCAGTCAGGGAAGAAGTTAAGTATAAAATGTAAGGTACTGCTTACTGCTTCCAGGATAATCTGGCCAAACTGAGATGTGTAGAACATTCCTCCAGATGGCAGCAGCTGGGCATCAAGGAGGGTCCCCGCCTAGAAATGAGGGGCCAGGGTCCTGGCTTCAGCCTTCTTATTATTCAGCAGGTCCTCAAGGGCCGCGATCTCCCCACCTGGAAAGTGAGGTGGTTGGGGTGATGGTCTCCTTGGTTCATTTCAGCTCTCTTCACCTCTGGCTGATTCTTTTGCCCCCTGATGGAGGAGAGCTTGTATAGGCGCAGGATGACAGCTGCAAGTGAGGGTCTAAGTTAGAACACCTGTGTCCAAATCCCAGCTCTTCTCTCACAAGCTCTGGGACCTTGGGTAAACCATTTAACCTCTCAGTTTCCTTGCCTGCAAAATGGTGATAATAACAGTCTCCACTGTATGGGGTTATATTAGTTTAGCAGGTCTGCCGTAATGAAATACCACAGACTGGGTGACTTAAAAAGACATTTCTTGTCTCACAGTTCCAGGAGCTAGAGGTCCAAGATCCAGGTGTCAGCAGGGTTGGTTCCTTCTGGGGGCTGTGAGGGAGAATCTGTTTCCCAGCTGTTGGTAGTTTGCTGGCAATCGTCAGCATTCCTTGGCTTATAGAGGCGTTGTTCCATCTCTGCCTTCACCTTTGCGTGGGGTTCTCCCTATGTGCATGTCTGTCTCCAAATTTCCCCTTTTTATACGGACACTAGTTGTATTGGATTATCCTACTCCAGTATGGCCGCATCTTGACTAATTACATCTATAATGACCCTATTTCCAAATAAGGTCACATTCTGAGATACTTTGCATTAGGAGTTCAACATATGGATTCTGGGGGAACACAATTCAACTCATAACAGGGGTTATTATGAGAACTAAATGAGATAATACATCTTAAATGTATTAAATGCCTAGCATTTAATACATTAAATACCTAGCAGAGTACCCACCATATAGTGAGCACTCAACACTGTTAGCTATTCCTATTATCATGACATTTGTCATTGCAGTAATGTTACTACAACCACCATGTTATTGAACCCTCGCTTTGTCTGTTTCTCTCAGGGACCCGGACAGAATCTGTACATAGGGCTCTGCTGAAGCTCTCATAAGATGATATACTCCCCCACACTGCTTCTCATAAGGAAACAGCTATTTTTTCCCTGACTTGAGGAAATCAAACTTGCAAGCTTTGGAAGGCTAGGCATCAATTCAAACAAATTGCTAAACCACATTATTTTGATCTTTCAAATTTATCTAACAGCAGAAGGAGTAGGTTTCTTCCCCGTGCTGTACATTATCTGCAGTCATTTGTAATTGTGTTTAAATAAACGGGGGGAGAGCAGCCAAGCAGCACCCAAGAACACAAGATTTGGAGACACTTGCATTTAGAATCAGAAGACCTAGGATGTAGATCTGAACAAGGCTCACCAGCTATGCACCGTGGGATCCAAGCATAGCTACTTTGCCTTGCTGAGCTACAATTTCCTAATTCATTCAGTCAACGAACATGTGTTTCATAGACTAAGAGCCCGTATGATATAAGGCACCCGGGGTACAAAGAGGATTACAGGCCCCAGTCCCAGGCAAGGAGCTCAAAGGCTCACTGTCCAGTGGGAAAGGGAAGATGGACACACATATAACCCAGTGCAGAGAGGGGACCATATTATCCTCCACTATTAACATGGGGAGATTGGTTCCTGCTCTCCCTCCCCTGCATCTCCTATGGTTGTTTGGACAGTTTTACTCCTCCTGCCTGGCCCAGGCCTGGCAGATAGGGGGTGCTGGGAATGCTAGCTGAATTAATAGACCTGACACCTAAATGGTTAAGAACATGGGCTTTTGAGTCAGCCAGACTGGGCAGCTTTGAATAAACTCTGTCACTGGCTACCTATAGGATGCTGGGTAAATCATTTATCTGCTCAGCCTGTTTTTGTCTGTTTTTTTTTAATAATGATATGGTTGCTAATTATCTAAATCATCAACCCATTTACAAATATTTATTAGGCACCTACTATATCCCAGGCACTCAGTTCTAAGTCTTAGAGGTACGGCAGAAAACAAAACAGACAGCGCATAAGTAAAATAGGGCACACGTCAAGTGGGGTAACTGTTGTGAAGAAGAACGAAAGGGGTGAGACTGCAATTTTAAATAGGGTGCCAGGGAGGCCACTGCGAAAGTGACGTGTGGACAAAGATGTGACATTGGTTAAAGAGCCAGATGCAGCTCATTGGGAGGAGTGCTCCTGGCACTCAAAATTACACGTCCCCTGCTGGGTGGCTGTTCTGAGCATCACATTCAAGAACGTGTACAGTGCTCAGGATGCTGTCTGGGATATCGTAGGAGCTTGTATGATGTTAATAAATGTATTGCATTGAGGAACGAAGGAGATAGAGACTATAAGTGTACGCTGAGCACAGGGCAGTCACATCGAGGATTATTATTATAGTTGTTGTTTATTACTAGCAATTAATTACCTCTAGGAAATGCTCCTGACAGTCTGAAGTCATAGAGGGCCCATGAGCAACTCCCCCTCCCCCTCAGGCTCTGGGACTTGAGCCCTAGAGAGATGCTGAGGAGGGGGTAAAGGATGGGTTTCTCATCCCATCCCAGCAAGAGCCCCCCATCCCTACCCCAACACACACACACATGTCGGGGAGATTTCCACAACCTGCGTGAAACAGTAACACCAGCTTAAATTATCACAGCAATAATCTGGGCATTGCTATCAGCTGATTCGAGAACTATAGACCCTGTTAATACTTCTGTTGTCAGTTCTGATAATTTATTGGGTAGAAAAAGTCTTTTTAGTTTATAGAATCCTGGAAGGCAGCAGAGTAGGAGAGTGTGACTGAATTTCTCAATCATGTGCAGATTCAACCCCACAAAGTTAACTCAAGGTTACCAGTGTTCACTGAGCATCTTCCAGGTATAAAGCAGTAGACGAAGTACTGTGGGGACCAGAGGGGTGAAAAACTGTGGTCGCTACGAATCTGGGAGCTGCTAATTCACTGGAGGATATGAATATGGCTCTCCCACAGGCTGACTGCAAGAGGCAGGGGTAGGAGCAGAGTACAACGGAGTGTAAAGGAGATGAGTCTGGAACCCTCTACCTGGTGTGGGGGAGGTGATGGGGGGATTGGTGCTAAACTTAACACAGAGATAACAATTAGCTTACAGTAAAAATTCCCTCTTGAAAATGTTTAAATTTTCTATAAAGACACATAGATGTCTTAGATTGGGTCCCCTAGAAGTAGAGCCTAAGACAGGGAATCGTGTGCAAGCGATTGATTAAAGACATGTTCTCAGGAGAAAACTGTAAGGGAGAGAGGAAGAGGGAAGAGGCCAAGCTCTCAGGCGAGGCAAGCCTCAGCCTAATCGTCCAGGGAGCCCTGGAGGTGAATCGCGCTGGTGTCATACCACCACACCAGCCAGTCATCGCTGCAGGCTGCTGGGGGGTGGGGTGTGAATCCCAGGCACCTCCAGGCCAGGAGGCTCCAATCGCCCAAGGTGTGGGATATTAGCAGGGGTACCTGCACAGCTGGGGGATGGGCAAACCTCACCAAACCCCTAAAACGGATCCCAGAAGGTCTGGCTGGGCACCAACAGCATCTGCTCCATTAGTTTTTGTGTATGATGCTGAGTGATAATTCTTAGGGCCATGGGACTTTTGAGTGGCATGGAGCTAGACTAAAGGGAGGAACAGAGGGAAGTCTGTGAGCAGATGCCTTCCACATTTAAGGTGACTATCAAATCCCCAGAGTGAATGTCAGCAGCAGGTAGAGAACTCGAAAGTGTTCCTGCAAACTTAATACAAATTCAGAGATTTGTTTATTGTTGAGAGAATTAAATGAGATAATGTATGTGAAACAGACTGGCACTTAGGAGGTATAGAATGATTGTTGGACTTGATTACGAACATTCCTTGATTAAGACCCACATAAACTGTGCTTTGAAAAATCACTATTGTAATAGCAGTGGTAATAATAATAATAAAAGTAATGATGATGATGCAGTTATAGGGTGCTAAACACAGTCGTTATTTCTCATATCGACCCTATGAAGTAGATTATATTTCCCTGCATAGATGAGGAACCTGAGGCACAGAAAGGTAAACAATTTCCTTGAGGTCACACAGGGAAAGTGCTGGACTGGACTGTGGCCTCCTTTTGCCTGACTTTTCAAATCTGCATTTCCTATTACAGTTTTCACTGGCCATGCCCGGGGAAATGTGCATTTTATCTGAGTTTGCGGGTGGGCTGCTTAGCCAGGGAATAAAGGGTGAGAGATTAGGTTTCCAAACCAGCTCCTATGTTAACTTTGTGTATAATGCAATTCCAGTGGAACTCCCTGGATCTGGGATGGGGTGGAGACAAGTGGGGTGCAGAGGAAGTTCTGGAAGGGTTTGCTGTTGATCTTGGGTAACGGCCAAGAAAGGCTCATGAAAGAGGGTCTCTTAGAACATAAAACCCTGAGTAGCGTTGGGAGCTAGCACGAGGTCACTGGGACAAGCCCCATTTTCTAGGACATGCAGTTGGCACATCACACTCGTACCACGGCAGAGCTTCTGACAAGCTCTCTAGTGATTGCGTCAAGGATAAAATCGAAACAGGTGGAATCATGAGAGTCCAGGGGATGGAGTCATGACTGGCTGAATGACCAGTCCCCAAAGGGGTCAAATCCTAAATTGGTAGGGTTTTCTCTACCTCTGGATGGAGCTCCTAGCGCTCTGTTTCTTGTCTCACTCAAATTCAACCTAAAAAAAAAATCTATAGGCTAAATGATGATATCAAATATAAGGCATGAATGGGTGGCTGGTGGGAAGCTTCTGTATTGGAGAAGAAAACCAGGACCCCAAAAGATCAGAGAGGCAGGAGAGATGGGCCGACTTGAACAAGATGATGTTTAACTCACTCGTGTGTGTGTGTGTGTGCACGTGCGTGTGAGTAGTATAGCTTCCTATTTGATAAAAAATCAACTGCACAACTTCAGGGTCACAGTAGGGCCAGGCAACAGTGGTTGTGAAATAAATGGGGCTTCAGCCAACACACGATCTCCCTGGGATGAGGAGCTGGTTGGCTTCCTCTAACCACCTGGTTCCAAGAACTTAGTGACTGCAATCCCAACCAAACTGAGCTTACTCTAGGATGTCCTCTTTTCAGGTAAAATGTTAGCGGGGGAGGAGGGGGGGCAGTATTTGAGTCTTAGTAGAGATAATTTTTTTTAAATCTTGCATAAAAACTTGAAGTTTAAGGGACACACTGGCAAAGGCTGGATTCCCGCTCTTCAGCAACAAACACAAATAGATCAATAAACTCTGAAAATTGCCACCTGCTGTCTTCATCACCTTTTTGGTGAGATCAATTAGCGATAACAGCTTTCAGAGGTGACTGCCTGAACCTAAGGCTGCAGGCCTCTCCTGACAGATGTTAAATTGAGATGTCCAGACTCACAGCTGGTTGAGAGAGGCTGGGCAGAGGATGAAGATAGGGTCTATTATTTGGAGGAAATCATGGGTCACCCTCTTCGCAGCTCTGACTGCTTCTATATGAGGTCCACCCATAGGGAGTGAGGAGGTGATCACAGAAAATAGTTTAGCAAGAATGGGACCTCTTCTCACAATCAAAGATATTACCAGCAGCCCTTTCAATTTCTCTATGGCCAGGTGCTCTTGGAAGCCTCACAGCCCCAAACCTGGGGTGCATACTCTCAGTGACTTCCCAGAGAAACTATTACACACATTACACCTTCACAATAGGGTATAATGAGATTCTATTAATTTAGCCTCTGTCATAGGCACCACAAAGTAAATATGGTGTCGTTTTAAAAGACAAACCAGAAGAAACATTTACTAAAGGGGGAATACTGCTGGTTACAGCCATTGTATCTTGGTCTGACATACTCAAAGGATGTGTCCATTTTGAGATCTGGTACATCACCTTTTTTAAAAGAGACTGGAAACTGGGAGGAATTAAAAAATGATCACCCAAAGAAAATTTAAGCTTTAATTTTTTCATCTGGAAACTTAGCACATGTTCCGAAGCCAGCTTTGAAGGGTTAAGTATATAAGCTTGTGTTGAATTTAGTGCCTCTTTGGTAGAAAAGCCTACTTGGAGGAGTCTATTAAGCCACAGTACATGGCCCTGAGTGCTGGGGAGGGGGGAGCCTGGCACTGTACCCTTGCTCCCCAGCACATGGCACAGGGAGAACCTATAGCACAGGCACCTTGCAGTTACCCACACATGGAATTTTGCTCACTGAACTGTGAAAATCGAGGACAGTTCCTTGGTCTTTACTACCATAAGCAGAATGAAGCTCTCCCTTCAAGGGTGTTGGGTTGACCTTGAACAGTGCCCAGCAATTGTTCATTTACTGTCTCTCCCTGACTGGGCAGGGAGCCCTTGAGGGACAGACCATGTTACTCCTCTCTATGCTCCCAGCACAGGGTCTGCTAAGGAGCGAATGAATGGAGGAACGAATACATCTCTGACAGGTTTAAAATCAAAAAGTGTGTGTGTGGGTGTGTGTGTGTGTGGGTGTGGGTGTGGGTGTGGGTGTGAGTGTGTGTGCATGCAAGTGAACATCCAACAGAGCTCCAAGCAATTCTCAAGGCTGTTACTTGAGACTCACTGGGACTGCTTGTTAATAATGGATATGTTCTGGCGCTACCTCAAAGCCACTGGATCAGAAGTTCTGAGGCAGGGCTAGGAAATCTGAATTTTTAACGAAGCTCCCTGGGAGATTCTCATATACATAGAAGTTTAGGAATCCTTGCCCTAGATGAACGCTGCTGAGCTGGGATTCTCAGAATGCTCTGGGCTTTGGAGACCAAACAGCCAATTCGAGCCTGAGTTTCTGTCACATGTTTGGCAGAAGAAGGGTTTCCAGGTGAGAAAGCATTCTGAAATTTGCAGACCAGAGAGAGGTAATGACAGGGCCAGAACTCAGAACTGTGTACTCAGGGAATCAGAGGTGGCAGGACCCCTAGGCCATCAGTGTGTAGGTGGGGACACAGATCTCGTTCGCCAGTGTTCTCTGAGCACGGTAGCTGGGAGGAGAGCTCCTTAGAAAATAAAAGAGTGCTGGGCCCCAAGCTAAGCCAGATTCCTGATCTGGGACGCCTGGAAGAAATGTCTTCTTCAACACGCCAACCGGCAGCCACAGGCCCAGCTCCTGGGCGAGAGTGCATACTGAATCAATTGAAATTGAGTCATGGATATAATTAATTTAATGTGTTTAAACGATTTTCCATATAGTAAACATGCTGAATGAGGGTGACCCAGAATAAAGTGTCTGCCTGAGAGTGGAAAAATGGACACCGTGTGTGCTGTATAATGAAAACGCTTCAGCAAATAGAAAATCCTTCAATTTATTTCTACCTCCTGTTCCCTTCCTAACTCTTTATTTATGGCTAAACTTGGCCTTCCGTGGTCTCCTTGGATCACAGGGACACTTTTTATTTTGTCAGAAGATGGCCTTTTTTCTCTGATCAGAAGACAATTTTTATGAAACCTGTCTACAGCCCAGTGACAAGCACATATTAATATGTGACAAAGGGGATAAGGAGGAAGGGAAAAAACCCCGGAGGAAATGTTTCACTATTGCAATCTCTTTCTCAACTAACGGAGGACTTGTACAAAGAGGAGGGAGAGGGCATGGAGTATGGTCGGGGCAGGCCCATCGGAACCACCGTCCTGCCTGAATCAAACCTTCTTTCCGTGCGACTTTGAAACTCCCCCTCTGTACCTCAGATACTCATCCACAACCCAAAGGGGCTGAATCTGAGGATCTCTAAGATCGCTTTCAATTCTGACATTTGCTGAATTATGAGTCACAAACCAGAGCCGGCAAAAATATGTGTCAAGGAATTTCCCATTAAAAAGAAACTCATCTTCAAGCTGGGTAAAGCATTTCAGGCAGCCTCATCGAATTGCTGTAGGGGTTATGTATTATTTGACAGCACTTAGGAGTAGTTATAAATGATTTCCACCTAAGGTACATCAGGCATCTAGACAATATGCCGAGTTCTAGGACTATGAGAGGCTTCCTAGATTCTGTAGCTCTCTATCCGGCCATTTCAACTTGGGATACTATGAATTCATTCTATAAAATAAGAAACAAAGTGTGACGATGACCTGAAAAAGTGTATCCACATTTTGAGACAGCTTTACCACAATGCTACCGGTGGGACCTCTGGCGAATCCCACCCCTCTCTGAGGCTCAGTCTGTGAATTTGTACCATGGACAGAAAGGACTTCCGAGGTATTTGGTGCTCTGTGGAGCCTTTCTGAGGGAGGGGTCTCAGGGGCTGTGGGGCGGGACATGGAGGGGGCTGATCTGGCAGGGCTTTGGGCTCTTCTTCCATTCACCTGGGAATCTCCTCCTTAATTTATCTTATACACCAGGCACTAGGTAAGATTTTATAACAAAAGGTTCTGAGGATAAAAAAAGAATTTTTGAAACCACTGGGCTAAGGAAAGTTGTTAAAGCTTCTAGTCTGAGTCTAGTCTAGACATGTCTTTTGCTGATGACTAATTAGAGCCTTTACTTCTAAACTGTGGAGCAGATGCCCAGGTCTCAGGTCAAGAGAGGCTCTATTCAGGAATGTAGAAATATCCTTCTTATAGCAAACCTTAATGCTCCCCAACGCCCAGAGCAGTGGTTCTCAAACTCTAGTGTGCATTAGAATCACCTGGAGGGTCTGTTAAACCACAGATGGCTGGGCCCCAACCCTGGAGATTCTGATCCAGTGAGTCTGGGGTTAGGCTCAGGAATTTGCATTTCTAACCAGCTCCCAGGAGATGCTGGTACTACTGGTCAAGGCGCGCTTGGAGAATCTCATTGGCCTTTAAGATAAAAGCCAGACTCCTTAGCTTTTCCC
>NW_006788521.1:2227418-2271601 GCF_000442215.2 Lipotes vexillifer | reverse complement strand
TTCCCTACAGAACTGGGCCCCAACTTACCTTCCCAGCCTCATCAGCCTCCCATCCAATATTCCCGACAAAGTAACTGTCCCTGCTGCACGCGTGCATCTTTCCCGTGCTCACCATGCCCCATCTGGCCAGACCACCAGCCCCTCTCTGCATGTCTAAGGCACAGCTCAAATGCTGCCACTTCCAAAAAGCCTTCCATGACTATTTCATCAAAGGTCACAGAAATCCCTCTGGGCTCACACAGTCTCTCCTATGGTGCTGAGCACTTTTAACCTCTTCCTGTCATTTGAGTCCAGGTCTCAACCCTGTATCTGGACCACAGGCTCCAGGACAAGGAGCCCATTTTACTACCTCGGCGTCCACACCACAGTCTACACTCAGCACCTGCACAAGCCCTGGCCTGTCAGACCAACAAAGCAAGCCTGAGCGTACGCACAAAAGAACACGAACATGTAAGAAATACACAAATCATCTCATCTTGTTTACTCCCAAGAGAGACTGATTCTCTAAATGACTCTTCAAATTAGAACAAAGGACATCACTTTAGAGTCCATTTCAACCTATTCTTTAAGCAAATTTTCCTTATTTTCTGGGAGCAGAGTCAGTGACAAATACATCATCATGAGACATGAATAACTACCATTTATGGCCATTACCAGAAGGTAGTGTGATGCAGCAATTAAGAGCTAGACCCAGGTTCAAATCCCAGCTCTACCTCTGATTAGCTGTGGTACTTAAATGCTCTGAGCTTCAGGCTCCTCACATTTATGGGATGATAATAGCACCTACTTCCTACAGATGGCATACGGATGCAGTGAGACCATTATTAAGTACAACCACCACTAGCATTTACTGAGTGCTTACACGGGCCTAGCATTAGGCATACATCATCGAGCTAATCTACATAAAGTGTACCCAAGTTTTGAGACAGCTTTGCCACAATGTTACTGGTGGGACCCCTGGCAAATCTCATCCCGCTCTAAGGCTCAGTCTGTGAATTTGCACCATGGACAAAAAGGACTTCTGGGGTATTTGGTGCTCTGTGGAGCCTTTTTTGAGGGAGGGGTCTCAGGGGCTGTGGAGAGGGACATGGAGGGGGCTTAGCACATATCTAGCACATAATAAGCATTCAAGAAATAACAGTGATTCTTATCACGGCTAATTTTCCTTATTTCCGCGGAAGACAGATATTATTATCCCCATTTCCCAGCTGAGAATCTTGAAGCTCAGAGCAAGTAGCTTGCTCAACAAATACTAGCAGTTTTTAATTTGTAACAGCTAATCTTTATGACTACTTTGCCAGGTAGGTATTATTCCCATTTTGGGGATGAAAACTCCGTGGTCTGAAGATGGAAACTTGAAAGTGAAGGCTCAGGATTTGAACCTGACTTTGGGTCTAGAGCTTCTGCTGGCCCACCCCACCCCTCCACCGGGTGGATTCCACCTGCTCTGTGTGTGGTCAACTCACTATGGCCTTTCTAATCCATGAGTTATAGAGAAGCAGTTTCTCAACATGTCAGAGAGCGTTACCGCATGTGCCTGTTTCAGCAGCCCTGCAATCGTAAAGCCCACAGGAAGTTATTTCAACAATTGAGGAAATGGACTGTATATCAGAGGGCCTGTGACACAGCCCCTCTTGCCTTGTATGTCTCTAAGGGGCACTAAGGAAAGCAGAGCCCGGGGGCCTGGGACTGACCGTGACCCCGAAGAAGTTGGTCTCGTTCATGGCGTTGAGGATGATCCTGCCCAGTGTGTGGTCCGTGTAGTTGAAGTCCTGGATCCGCTGGTGCCGGCTGCTGGCGTGCAGCGTCTCCATGGCCCTCTGCAGCGTCTTGGCGATGACCCAGATGCCATCGTAGGCGTACCCATGGAACTTGCTGGGCCCCACGCCTGACCGCTTGTTGTTGTACTCTCTCTCATACTGCTGTGGAGTCTGGAAAACAAGGAGACCAGGGGACACCAGGTTATAGCCAGCAGGGACATCAGGCACACAGTGCTGAAAGCTGACACTCCCCAAAGCTTACTGTGAGCCAGGCACGGTGCTAGGCTCTTAAATGTGCATTATCTCATCTAATCCCCACAACAACCCTGTACGGTGGTACTATTCTTATCTCCATTTACTTACAGATGAGAAAATTGACTCAGGAAAGTCAACTTGCCTAGGCCCAAGTGAGTGGCGGGGCTGGCATCTGAACGCTGGCTGTCTGCCAAGACCAGGCTGAAGGAAAAATGCACTCTAACCAGGCCTCCCCCTGACATTTGCAGGGCCTAGAGCTAGAGCATCAGTGAAGGCCCACATACCATATGTCTAAATTTTAAGTTACAGGCAAGCAAACCAATTGTTCAGTAAAATATTTTCTATCTTTCCATCATAACGGGTTAAAGGAAGGTAAATATACCTTCCTTAGGATCTGGAAGGCCAAGTTTGAATTCAGAAGTCTGGGGCCCCTCAGAGCTTCAGTCCGGACACAGCAGCACAGGGGGGCTGACCTTGCTCTGTGGTCCACCCACCCTCTTCTCTTCCCACCTGGCTCCACCCCACAGGCCAGCCAAGCTCAGTCCACACTTCCTCCCCCTTCCAGCGTCAATAGCCCCTTGACCACCCCAGAAGCTCAGTCCTCCCTGAAGAGGCTCTTTGGACCCTAGATGTGGCTCCAGGCAATTGGGCATGGAATTCAGGGCATGGCCTTAGGAGGGGGAAAGCGGTACAGGCTCCAGGTGGGCAGGGCCCCATGGCCTTGTGAATTCTGAACCCCATGGGGCCTGAGTGAGGTCCGCTTAGAGCATGGGGCCCAGGGCAGGTCCTAGTTGCCCAGGTGTAAGGTCTGTTGTGACCTCTACATTGTACCCTTCCCTTTCATCTTCCATAATATAGTAGGGTCTGTGAATAACTCAGTATTTAAAAAAAAGAATTTTTTTCTCCCATTGAGCTGACTTTCATAAAAGAATTTCATTGGTAATATTAACATTCTGATTGAGGCCACAAAGTAATGAAACTGCCTTTTCACTCTAGTCCCTGAGGCTTATAGATCCAAATGAATGCCGCTCCAGGGGAACCCATTACCCTCAGCCCTTCTGTGGGCTTTTTCTCAAATCACTTCTAAACTTCCCTGCCAGAAATGTCATCAGAGCCCACAGCTTAGTCTTTGGAAGAACACTCCTTGGGCACAAATCACACATAGAAACCATCAACTCACTGTCAGTTTATACCAGAAAAGGCCCTTAGCGATGGTCGCACATGCCCCCTCAACCTGCAGCTGGAGACACAGAGAGGTCTAGAGATTTGGCCAAGGTCACACAGTGTGTGTGTGTGTGTGTGTGTGTGTGTGTGTCTAGACTGGTCCCATTCTAGCTTTGCTGCTTCTCTCATGTTTGACTTTTGAAGTCATAACTGCCTTCCACCCCAGGTTGTTTGGGGCCAGGTCTAGTGCCCAGGGAGGGTGGTGAACTTGAGCCGTCGAAGGCTGGGTTGTTCCATGGCTGGAGCTCGAGTCCCTTGCCCTTGGCTCAAGGTTTAGCAGAGCCTGGGTACAGCCAAGCCCCTCCAGAGGTGGAACCTGCAGGCGACCAAATCAGGAATCTGCCTGACCAAATGTGATTGGTGTCCCAGCAACAAATCCACTGCCTTTTTTTTTTTTTTTTAAATCATTTGGCTCCTATTGGATGGCTCAGGTTTTATCCATTTATAACTTCCTTTGGAAATGCATCACATCCAGCCATCACTATTCTGTTCATCACTCAAAATACCCGGCAGAAGCTCTTCAATTCCAAGGGTTCTTCAAGGAGACAGCACCGTCTCTAGCCCAGTCCAGCTTCTTGGGCCCCTCCTCACAAAAAACTGCACCCCTCCACCCATCATCCTTCGCCATCTCACTCCTCATCAGGGAGAATGAAACAGTCCATCATGAAACTCTCTCTTCCCTAAACTTTTTGCGTCCTTGGATCACACCAAGTCTGTTTGCAGCTTGGAGCTGTTGCACTAGATGCTTCCTCTGCCAGAAAGCTTCTTCCCCAGCTCTCACGTGATATTCTCGGCACACAAATTTTAACATGTGTCATTTCCCCCCCCCCACCCCACCCCCGCCCCCAGGCATTCTCTATCAGGGTTTTATCTTCTTTATTGCACTTTTCACTTCCTGCAATTTACCTACCCACAGAGTTAAGCTCCATGGGGTCAGGGACGTTATCTGTTTTGACCACAGAACCCAAAACAATACCTGCAGAGACCCTTTCTAAGAATCAGTTACTCCATCTGAAAAGCAAGGAGGTTGGACTAGGTGACCTAGAAGCTTCCTCTTAGCTATCGAGGCAGGAGCCTGGCACAGTGGTAAGAACACAGGATTTGGAAGCAGGCCAACCTGTCCTCTAGCCCCAGCTCTGTGGTTTACTAGTTGTGACCTGGGGCGGGATGCTATCTCCTCCAGGTCTCTGCATCCTCCCTTGCTGGGTGGCCATGAGGGTTCCATGAGATGAAGTGTGCAGAGTGTCAGTCCTGTGTCCAGGGCATGGTAGGTGCTCCACAAATGACAGCCACTACTATTAATAGTACAGGTGGTTGTTCACCTGGCCACCTGGCACAGCTGCTCACCCAGCACACCCTGAAGGCCCAAGACTATGCCTGTGCTGATAGGGGTTAATAGCCCTCCAGTGCATAGATGTCCTGCCTTTAGTTCCTTAGCTAATTTCCAATTATTGGACATTTAGTCTTTTTCTAATTGTTCCAAACTACAGAATTGCAAAAAAGCATTCTTGTATCTAAAATTTCTGAACACACACTGGTAATTATTTTTTCAGAAGAAATTCCCAGCTGTGTAATTGCTGAGGCAAAAGGTACAAAAACCTTAAACGCTATTCACACATATAAAGGGCCAAATTATCCTCCCCAAATATGAAAAGCTAAAATTCCACTCTGTATGAAAGTACCCATTTCCTTGCATCCTGGACCACAATAGGTATTTCAATTATTAAAATCATTGTCAGTTTCTTAGGTTAAGAAAAAAAAGTACATCTCATTTTAATTTGCATTTCTCTGATTAGTGATGAAGAGTGAGCTCCTTTCACATATTGATGGGCAACTTTCACTTCAAAGGTGCGTTTACTCTTCTTGTTACGGTGAGAGTCACAACTTTTAAGGATGCTTTCTTTCAATGCATCCTTGTTATTTTTCCATCTTTCACTATTTGGCTATATTTTTCTTTATTTTAAAAGGCAATTTAGGTCTATTTCAGGTTATTAATTCAGCTATCGGCTATTTTTTTTTTTTTTTTTTTTTTTTGGCAGTACGGGGGCCTCTCAATGTTGTGGCCTCTCCCGTTGCAGAGCACAGGCTCCGGACGTGCAGGCTCAGCGGCCATGGCTCACGGGGCCAGCTGCTCCGCGGCATGTGGGATCTTCCCGGACCGGGGCACGAACCCGTGTCTCCTACATCGGCAGGCAGACTCTCAACCACTGCGCCACCAGGGAAGCCCTGGCTATTTTTAAAGTATTAAAAATTTACTTAAGTGTCTATTTATCTAATTAATTGTTTAAGCATAAAAGGAATGAGGCCCCTTTGACCTCTTCTCTCCCAGATTTTGCTGCTATGAGTCTCTGATGCAGGCAAAGGCATCCAAGGGCTGGTAGTGTCTCTTTGAGCCCTGTTTGTTCAACCTGATGATTACATTCAGATGACATTTCCAGACTTCTTCCCTATCCAGGATATGCCACTGAGGCATCCTTAAAGGTTTCTCTGACCCTCTTAAAGTTGGAGTGGGGAGTCAGACCTGAGGGGAACAGACACAGTATGGTCTCATCAGGAGGTAAATGAGTGTGGTTTTTTAACTTCTTTGATATAGTTTATTGGTGATGTTTTTCGTGTGTAGACAGTAGAGGGGATCAAGATCAGACTGTTTATTCAATTTGACACTGGGACCAACACAAGCCCCTATATATTTTTTAATATGTACCACTTGTAAATCCCTATCTTTTCTATCTCATAAAACTGTTCTTCATCCAGGGGAAAGGGGGGTGGAGGACCCTGGCAATGTGGCTGTTTACCTCACTTCTGTGGGTAGAGTCCTTGGAGTGGGACACCAGTGTAGCTTAGCTCTGAAAGGTGACCTCATTCTCACTGTCTTTGCAAGCACCACGTTGAAGTCATTGCTACCACACTATATCCCAGGCCATTCATCACTGTTCCCAGGTGAAGCCGGCACTGATCTCCCTCAGGCAAAACAATGACAGCAGGAAGAAACACTCTCACAATTCTCTGAGCAAAAGTAATAGCTGTTCTTAAAGCAGGTCTCCAATTATTCAGGGCACAAGAATTTCTTCCACTGTAAAGCAGACACTGAAAACTGATTGATTACTCATTCTCTGAGGTCAAGTTTATCATGCGAAGCTAAAAGTTTCTGAGAAAATAACTTTATATAGAGAGTCCCAATTACTGACACGTTGTGTTCCACATATTTTTGAAAGGCAGTTGTTGGAACCTGGAACATAGTTTCACACAGAAACTATGTTATAAATAGTGGTTAGGTTCCCAGGCTAGCCCACATAAGCTTGCTACCCCACAGTATGACTAAACTTTATGGGTCTGTCATTCCAACAGAACCAAGTCGAGTCCTGCTTTCTAGGAGAGGTGAGGCTCATGGACAGAAAAGACGAGAAAGGGGAAACATCTCCTTCCACATCTCCAATTGCCACTCCCCAGACTGGAAAAACTGGCAGAGTCTCTCTCTAGCATCCCTTGTGGGATGCTGGAACCACAGTCTCATTTGGAAGGTACACTAGGGGACAGTCTAGTGGTTCTTTTACTCCAGTTTGTAGGTCACCAGGGAGCCTGTTAAAAATGCAGATGCCAGGGCCCTACATTTTGTTTATTGTGTCTGTGGGATAACTTGGGCATCTGTATTTTTTTTTTTTTAACTGCAGTACACGGGCCTCTCACTGTTGTGGCTTCTCCCGTTGCGGAGCACAGGCTCCGGACGCGCAGGCTCAGTGGCCATGGCTCACGGGCCTAGCCGCTCCGCAGCATGTGGGATCTTCCCAGACCGGGGCACGAACCTGTGTCCCCTGCATTGGCAGGTGGACTCTCAACCACTGTGCCACCAGGGAAGCCCTGGGCATCTGTAGTTTAAAAAATCCTTTAAGATTTCAAAATACATAAATTGGCTACCACTGATTAAGTCCCTCTTACAACCTGATTCTTGGATTTTCTCAATAGCAACTTTCAGGTATTTGTTGAGCCTTTTCTGAGACTCCTCCGGCGTTGGGAAGGTCACTATGTCTTCAGGGAGAGTCTTCCACTTAAGGGATGCCTGACGTCTATGAGACTAGTTTTCCGGATACAGAGTTTACACCTATCTTCCTGTAACCTGCTATGTCTTCCTGTGGAGCCACAATGAACCTGTCTGCTCCCTCTTATCCACAACAGCACCTCAAATTGCTGAAGTCAGTGACATGCTTACCCTGTCCCCAATATGTTATTCTTCACCTTTTAAGCAAAGGAGTCTCAGGTCAGACTTCTACTCTGACTAGATGAAATAAATTATGTCAGACAAAAGCTCTCATGAAGAACATTAAGGAAAGCAGCATAAAATATAAAAATAGCTATCCGAAGGTATCAGAAAGCAACCAGGACATCCAGGACTTGAGGAACCAAGATTCTGGAGAGAAGAGAAGTGTTTTGAGAAGAGTCCAACATTCTTTGCTGCTTTCTCTAGAAGCATTTGCTGATTTGTAAGTGGGAAGGTTAGTTGTAGGAATAGAAAACACTGGATCAGAGTTTTCAGCAGTCCCTCAGAGATGGGAAGACAAAAAACTATAGTTCAGGGTTATCAGGGTAGCAAGGCTTATAGGCAAAGGTCTCAGAGGAAGAGGAACTACAGAATACCAGTATGCAGACTGACATTTGCACTTGAAATATTCGGTGATAACTAAGCTGCATAAAGCAAGAGCCTGAGAAGCCAAGCAAAAAGTGGTGGCTAAGGGGTTAAGGAAATAAGCAGATGTGTTTGGAGTTTCATGGCATTAGAAAGACAAAAAATGGAATCCAGGGCCAATCCAGTAAACACCCCAGGATTTTAGAATGCTGAAGGACAGACAGGAGTAAGGGCAAACCAAAATAGACCAGCCCTTGTGAAAACTAAAACCAAGCTTGGAATCATCTCAATTCTTTATTGGATAAAGTGATCTGCTCCTATTCTAACAGCTTGCTTGAAGAGAAATAAATCTTCTCTGGAGAAAGTAATGCCATCTGTAGCTTCTTTAATTTTTCATAACCAATTTAATGAATTAAACTTACTAGGTACACCAGGTGATAGGATCAAATTTTTAAAAAAACATGAAAAAAAGAAGGAAAGAAGGAAGAAAGAAAGAAAGGAAGGAAAGAAGAAAATAGGCAATAGAAGCAGACCCACAGGTGATCCATATCTTGAAGTTATTAGACATGGACTTTAACATAGCAGGTTTATATGTTCAAGAAAATAGATAAAAGATATAGAACATCACCAGAAAACTGGAAGCAATGAAAGAAAAAAAGAATAAAATGAAAATCCTAAAAACATTTAAAAATACAACAACAAATGAAACTAAGAACTCAACAGATGGATGAAGCAGCATATTAGACACAGCAGAAAGTAGGTTAGTGAACTGGAAGAAAGGTTAGTAGTAAATATTCAGACTGAGGCACAGGGAGGAAAAAAGGATAGAAAACAGGAAATGAACATAAGAGATATATGGAATGTGTTGAAAAGGTATAGCACATGTATAACTGGTGTCCTAAAATGTGAGGAAAGAGAGGATAGGTAGAAGCAATATTTAAGAGATATTTTCCTAGAATTTCCCCAAATACATATCAATCCACTGATTCATGAAGTTCCATAAAGCTTAAACTCCAATCAAGATAAACCCAGGGGCTTCCCTGGTGGCGCAGTGGTTAGGAGTCTGCCTGCCGATGCAGCGGATGCGGGTTTGTGCCCCTGTCTGGGAGGATCCCACGTGCCGTGGAGCGGCTGGGCCCGTGAGCCATGGCCGCTGAGCCTGCGCGTCTGGAGCCTGTGGTCCGCAACGGGAGAGGCCACAACAGTGAGAGGCCCGCGTACCGCAAAAAAAAAAAAAAAAAAAAAAAAGCAGTTAGAGAAAAAAAAAAAGGATGTATTATCTTCAAAATAGCAACAATAAGGCTGATGGCTGATTTAACAGAAACAATGGATGCTAGAAGACAATGAAATGACATCTGAAAGTGCTAAAAGAAAATAACAAACCATCTAGAATTCTACACCTAGTTAATATATCTCTCAATCTTAAAGATGAAAGAAAATTTTAGACAATCAGAAACTGAGAGAATATGTCTCCAGCAAACCCACAGTAAAAGCAAGACCAAGAGGAGTTCTTCAGGCAGAAGGAAAGTGATCATAAACAGAACAGAAATGAAGGGAGGAATGAAAAGTAATGGGAAGTGTAAATATGTGAGTAGATCTAAAATGGAACATGACATCAGGTTCAAGGACACCCAAGAAAATCTCAGAGAAGAAGAGGGACTTAACACTACCACCCATCAGGTCTTATAAAACTTCAATTATTAAGGCAGTGTGGTATTGGTTAAAGGGTAGGCAAATAGAACAATTGAAGAGAACAGAAAGTCCAGAAACAGATCCACACTATATATACTCATTTAATTTATGATAAAGATGATACTATTGCATGGGGGGGGGGTAAGGAGGATTTTCAACAAATGGTTCTGAATCAATTGGTTATCCATACGGGAAAAAATTAATCTTGATCTTACCTTAGACCTTACATAAAATCAATTTCACGTGAATTCTATATCTAAAAGTGAAAGGTAAAACAAACTTCTAAAAGACAAGATAGAAAAATATCTTCATGAGCTTGGGTGGGCAAAGATGCTTAAACAGGACACAAATGATATAAGTAATACATATAACTGTCTAAGAATTCATATCCAGAATACAAAAAGAACTTCTACAAATCAATGAGAAACAGGCAGAGAATCCAAGTGGAAAAATGGGCAAAAGACTTGAATAGGCAGTTTATAAAAGAGGATATCAAAATGGTCAATAACGGTATGAAAAGATCGACAACTTCTTTAGTCATCAAGGAAATGTAAATTAAAACAAAAATGAGATACCACTACGCGCCCACTATATTGGCTAAAATTAAAAAGCTAACAATGCCAAATGTTGGTGAGCATGTGAACCAACTGGAACTCTCAATCACTGCTGGTGGGTGTGTAAATTGGTATAACCACTTTGGAAATCTGTTTGGTGGTGTCTATTAAAGCTGAACATATGTATTCCCTATGACTCAGAAATTCCACCCCAAGCATGCACCCAATAGTAATGTGCACATATATTCACTGAAATACATCAAATACCTATAAATAAATCAAATAAAATACATGCAAGAGTTCCACACAAAAAATTACAAAACATTTCTGAGAGAAATTCAATGGATGGGAAGACCCTATATTACAAAGACGTCAGTTTTTCCTAAATCAGTCTATAGATTCAGTAAAATCCCAACAACAAACCAGAGCAGATTTGTGTGTATAAACTGACTCACTACTCCTTTCTCCTGCCCATAAGGCTGCTGCACTGATGGAGGAAGAGAACTACAATTTGTTGAGCATCTATTGTGTGCTTGGCACTCGGCAAGATATTTTCCTCTGTATTACCTCATTTAATCCTTCTAAATCTGTAAAAGAGATATTATTACTCCAGTATAATGAGAAACAATTTCAGAAAGGCCAAATGACTAGCCCAATGTCACTGCATCACTATTGATTAGGTTCAGTTGTATATAACAGAAAAAAAATGATCACTGACTTAAATGAGATAGTTTATTTCTTTCTCACGTAAAAGATGTTCATGGGTAGGTGGTGCAGGGTTGCTATGGCAACTCCACAGTGTGACCAGGGACCCAGGCTCTTATCTTTATGCTCTGCTATCTTAGAATAAAGTTTCCTTCTCAAGGTCACCTCTTGATCCAAAATAGTTGCTATAACTCCAGCCATCCCATCCATATTCCAGCCAACACAAAGGAGAATGAAAAAAAAAGGCAAGCTCTCCCCTTAAAGGAGATTTTACAAGTCTTGTATAATACTTCTACTTAAATCTCATTGGCTAGACTTAGAATCCTGGCTGTATCTAGCTACACGGGAGGCTGGGAAATGTACATTTTCAGATGGGTGGCAACATACCCAGTTAAAAACAAGAGTTATGTTACTGAGGGGGAAGAGGGGCTATGGATGTTGCATGAACAACTATCTGTCTTCCAGAGTCACTCAGTTGGGAAATGGTGGGGCCAAGATTCACATCTAACCAGTGCCAAAAGGCCACCACACCCTTCTTCCCGAGCCCATATTCCTTTGCCACACCGCCTGTCTCCCAGGGATGTGGTACTTAGGGAAGCAGAAGGGAACAGGAGCTTTGTGGGGAAGGTGAGGGCAGAGGCAGCAGCACTGTAAACCTTGACTACCTGGGGAGCACCTCTACTTTTCCATGGCACCTTCCCTTCCTCCTCTCTAGAGCCCAGAGCTTCCCTAAAAGGCCCAGGTTCTTTGTTATGGCGCTCTGATGGTAGTGACAATGAGATGGGTGCAGCTTTTCCCAGGTCATTGCTCTAAGTTGAGGACTCACTAGATTTCTGTTTCCTCTTGTTCTGCTGTGTTGGATAAATAGTTGTGGGTGGTCACAGAAGCTTCTTGCTGGAAAACATTACAAAACTCTTCCAAAGAATGAGCCTGTGCCTTTGATGGAGGGTTGGGGCCCACTTCTGAGATTCCCACTGATTCCACGGTTCTGTGAACTTTTCCATCTGGTGCCTTGGCCCAACTCTGTGTGTCTCAGCAGGAGAACGGTAACAGGGAAGAATGTCCTTATTAGAGAGGCTGAGCCATCACTGGAATTTTACACCAGAATTGTAAATGCTCACAGTGGAAACAAACCCAGTGGGATGCTGAAAAGTGAAAGCTGACACTGGAAATCACCAATGTCAGCAGAGTCACTTTGGGGAAATAGAGTGGTGATGGGGAACTTTAACAAGGAGAAAGAGCCTTTAGGGCCAAAGCAAGTATCCAGAGGCTGTTTACGTGAGGTTCTGAAAGACTGAGCTCTGAATGTACTCGGGGAAGCCCAAAGGTCTGCACTTGTCCCATCACTGGAAATTCCAATGGGAAGGGACTGATGAACATGCTCGGGAGGGAGACCATGACCTTGTTATTCCTCTTACCAGAAATCTCCTGGGTGCCAATGAGCAAGCTGGGGACAGCTTGGCACCAGAGACAGGCATATGGAAGAGGCAACCACGGAGAATGCATTTCAAGAGGGGCCACTGTTCTACTTGATTATGTGACTTTATCAGGAGTTACCTTTATCCTGGGGGTTCCAGGGTTTAACATTATAACCATATCACACAGCTTGCTGTAATAACTCAATACCATACTTACAGAGAATTTTGCTGTGAAAGGACGCCAGGAGTTACAGGGTCCAAATCTCTCATTTTCAGTTGAGGAAACTGAGGCCCAGGGACGGTAAGTGTCTAGCTGAGGTGGCAGATTAATTGGTGACAATGCCAGGATTTGTACTAGATCTCCTGATTACCAGACCCATACTGTCCTGTTCTGCCACTTACTAACAGGCCCGCTAAGAAATCACAGAAAGGGCTGATTTGGATGTGCTCTGCTCCTAAGCATGTCACAAGTCTAGAGGGAGAGCATGGTAGAGGGGAAGGGGCAGTGAGTGGGGACTTAGCAGTCCTGGCTTCCACTCCTGGATCTGTCCCTGACCTGCTGGGTGACTGTGTCAGTTTCCTGGGGTGGCCATAACAAATTTCCATAAACTGGGTCGTTTAAAACAAGAGAAATTTATTTGCTCCTAGTTCTGGAGGCCAGGAAGACCAAAACTAAGGTGCTGGCAGGGTTGGTTCCCTCTGTAAGCTCCAAGGGGAATCTGTTACCGTGCCTTTCTTCTAGCTTCTGGTGGCTGCCAGCAATCCTTGGCGTGCCTTGTCTTGTAGACGCATCACTCCAATCTCTGCCTCCATCTTCAAATGATCTCCCCCAAGTGGCAAAACTCCCTCTGCCTTTTTCTTATAAGGACACTTGTCATTGGATTTAGGGTTTACCCAGGTAGTCCAGGATAATCTCATCTCAAGATTCTTAAATTAAATACATCCACAAAGACCCTTTTTCCAAATAAGGTCACATTCACAGGTTCTAAGTGTTAGGGCCTGGACTTATCTTTTTAGGAGCCACTTTTCAACCCACTACAAGGATCCTGGGTATGCCCTTCCGCTTTCTGCTCCTCAGCTTTCCTATGTGTAAACAGTGACGATGGCAAGAGTCCACTGACTTGCTTCTATACGTGTTTGCTTGTCTTCATGGATACTGATGGACCCCAGGATACAGGCATCGACTCAGCAGCCTGTGCCATGCTGACACGGTCCCCAGCAGTCACATATCCCGCAAAATCAAATTCAAGAACTATTTCATGACTTTCTAGAACTTCCTTTAGCCATATATTCTTGAAGATTGGTTGAGGAAGTTGGCTTGTGGTCAGACAACAAATACGAATGCCTGATCAACTCTGGGCCCTACACCCTGGGGAGAGAGCACTCAACAAGAGGAAGTGCAGAGCATGGGCTGAGCATGGGAAGGGGCTTGATGAACACAACCTGTGCAGGGCAAGGACCGGGGAGGTGAGTGAGGCTCTCCCTCCAGGGGCAAAATGGAAGAAGGAGCCAAAACCCTCAGTAATCAAGATTAAAAAATCAAAACTAGGGCTTCCCTGGTGGCGCAGTGGTTGAGAGTTCGCCTGCCGATGCAGGGGCTGCGGGTTTTGCCCCGGTCTGGGAAGATCCCACATGCCGCGGAGCGGCTGGGCCCGTGAGCCATGGCCACTTAGCCTGCGCGTCCAGAGCCTGTGCTCCGCAAGGGGAGAGGCCACAACAGTGAGAGGCCCGCATACCGCAAAAAAAAAACCAAAAAAAACAAAAAATTAAAACTAACGCAAAAAAAAAAAAGAATCCACGATGAGCAAAATTTTAAATAAAGACAAGATGTGTTCTTATAATTATGTGACTCAAATGAGTTCACCCTAATCTTGGTTTGTGGATCTTGTCTTTATTTAAAATTTTGATATTTTGTTCATCATGGATTTTTCCATTGAGGTCTTTGGCACCCCCTTAAATTTTGCCCTTAGTCCTGGCCCTGGAACTGTTAAGTTACAACTGGAGGGATGGGCCCGATAGGGACAAGGGATGGGGACCAGTGGGGAAAATTAGGGGACAAGTAGTGATTCCTGTGCTACTGGAAGGATCTGAGAGTCTGATGAGAGAGGCTGGTCTACATGACCTCTAGGAGAGCCCTAAACCCTCTGAGTCCAAGAGGCAAAGAGTTTCAGATTTCCCCGTGTAACTTCAATTATCTTTTGACCTCGAGATAATGTAAGAAATGCTGCCTCTTGTCTCAAAGACTGTGGGACAGGGACTAGGTCGCCTGGAATTTCAGAAGCTGCCCCAAGCTGGGAGTCTGCCTGGCTCTGTTCTGATGGCACTGCTCCATCCTGGGAGGCCCAGGAGTGGGTGGCCCACACTGTGAGGTGAAATGAACAGCCCCAGGAATAGCCCCAAGGTGTTCATTCATGGGCACAGTGATATGGGGGTGAGGTCAGCCTCCTCACCAGGCCCAAATTTAAAAATTTAAAATTAAAAAGGAAAGTCAGTGACCTGGGAGATGTTATCAAGTCAAAACATTTACTCTGAAAAAACACTGCAAAAAATGATCTTCCCGAAATGCATTCCTGTGCACGTGCTCACATCTGTGCATGGCTCGCCCACCCCCGGGAACATTCACGCTCCTTGGAACGACATTTGAGGCCCTTGGGGCGTCTCATGGCCCTTACCCCCACTTAGCTTCACAGATCTCATGTGTAATCATTTACATCTTTGGTCTTCCTTAAGTCTCTCATTTTAATTATTATACTGTCTGCCTGTATGGAATTTTAGTTTTTGTATTTTCCTCAAACTTTATACTATTTTTAAAGTTTAGGGTATCCCTGGACCCAAGTATCTTCTAATAAACTGTAAACTTCAACAACTTTAAAAATAACACCTACTGAAATAAAAATGAGTTGTTTCTTCTCATTAGTCAGCATCTCCAAAAACTTCATATTGTCATTGATTTGGGTATGAAAATATTTCTTTCAACATTTTCTACCCAAAGTGTTTTTCCAGGATCTCTCAGGTGCCACGGGATCTATAGAGCTGCTTATAAAATGTGTCCTAATGATTTGCCCTTTTTGGACAAATCAATAAGCCATTCTTGTAGTGTTGGCTCTGACTGAGATTAAATAATGGATAAAAATAATATATATATTTTTTACTTTACTATGAAGTTGATCCTTTAAATGAAATTGAAGGTTGGCAAAGAATTTAAAAATCTGAGATCAGAGGAGACAGAAAAGAATCATGTGCACTGCTGTACTGAACTTTGGCTGAGAGATGGATGTGGCCATCTTCACTGGGACTGTCACCACCTGATTCTTGATAATGCTTTCACTGATAGAGAATAGTGTACTTTGGGAATACTTTTACATACACCATACTACCTGTTCTTTCACTGCCCTATGAGATAAGCAGGCCAGGGGTTAGTCATCCCTAGTGGGAACATCCCTAGTGGAGGGCTGAGGACTTAAGCACCCTGCCAAGGTCCTCCTCCTAGCTCTGACAGCACAAGATGCCAGGTGCCATGCCAGCCACATTGCACAATCTGCCATTCAGCCCACCTTTTGACCCCGGAGGAAGATATTTTCACCACCACTCTACAGATGAAGAAACAGCGGCTCAGAGAACTCAAGCTCAAGGTCACACAGCTGGTAAGTGGCAAAACTGGGGTTTGGACCAATCTTTCTGGTCTTTAGTACATGTTTCCCCAAGTCTACTTGTGGGGTCGTTCGTCTCCTCCAGGCTGACAGGAGCATCAGTGAGACTGAGAAATGACATTCCAGGTCAGAGGGGCACAGGATGAAATGGTGGCCTCGTCTGAAAGTCAGTGCCTGCAGTTGGTGCCATACAATCATGACTCCACCCCTTACGCATACACTATGTTATATGCTTACAAAGCACCCTTACCTCATTTGATTCCCACAATTCCCTAGAAGGCCATGCAGTAGAGAGCTGGATATCCTCATTTAACAGATAAGCGAGGCTCAGAGAGGTCACATGCTTTGCTCAAAATCACACAGCAAAGGCCAGAACAAGATCTAGGTGCTTTTTGCCAACATCATTGAACAGCATGATTAAGGGAGATGGGGCTTGGGGGCTGAAATGAGCTGGCCAAGGCACCGACCTTTCCTGAGATGGTCTTGATCTGCTTGGAGCTCAGGGGCTCGAAGTCCACGCCGATGTAGCCCTCCATGGCAGCAAGCAGATTCTTCCGGAGACAACGGGATGAGTTGGCTTCTGTGTGCACCTGCTCCCACCAGGAAGGCTCATACCAGCCCGGGATGATCCATTGGTATTTGCTACCGTACATATTCTCCTCATATGCCTGCAACAGATGGGTTGACCATGAAGGCACCAAGAGACAAACATTTGTTCAAAGCTTTGTACCCTGTGGGAAAGGTGGAGGGGACTCAGGGTTCCTCGTACCAGAGGATTTGTTAATTTTTCTATTACTTGCTTGGTCTCCTCCTCGTTATCTCTCAAGGGATACAAGGTAGTTTATAGGAAACATGTATATTAAAATAATAAAACACTGAATAAACTAAAAACATAAGTGCCTGGGAAAATATAGATTATAATATGCTTATTGGAGGTAAAGGGAACAGAACATAGACAAGTCCACCAAAGGTTCCAACACTATAGATATAAGCTACATATTTCACCATGAACTTCCTGGCAGCCCAAGAGAAAAGGGCAACAATATTAATTGCATAGCTCTTATTTTCAGTGAGGAGAAAACATACCAGTTCTTCAGGGACACAAAATGTTTTCGAGGCTTTAATCTCTAAACAAAATGCCTCATATGGAGGTCACTGTCAAATTAGCTAGCATGGTATCAACACCATCCCTACAACAAACAGATTTCATAAGGCTACTTTTGTATAGATCTTTACTAAAAGCTGAGATCATAACCTTAAAATATAATCCTGGGCGGAGCAATTTTGCAAGGGGCCAAGAAAATTTAATGTAAGCACGCAACTTATATAAGATGTCACTTGGCAAACTGAACATCTCTCTAAATCTTTACCCAAAGCATGGTGTACATAAATCCAGATCCTAAAAAAAAAGTCCCTTATATTTATATACTTTACACGCATCTTATTTGTCATTCATGTCCACCCTCTGAGATGGTCTAGGCAGAGTTTATTATCCTCATTTTAGAGATGAGGAAACTGGAAACCAGAGAGGGAAAGTCACTTTTCCAAGGTCCACAGCCTGGAACCTAGGTCTGCCTACTCTTACACTGCAAAGCCACACTGCCTGCCTCTCATTTAAACAAAAAGTTGTCAGACTGTTCTAATATACCCCCATTTAGCTTTAATTCTTACTGTGATGATTTTTAATCTGTAAAAGCATGCTTTTTGATAGCTTAGATGCACCCAGAAAATCCCAGTTTGTAGGTATGTCACATTCCATCAAAGTTGGGTCCAGAATGGAGTAGAGCTCACATTCCTATCAGTAATCAAAACACCCAGAAGTGACTACAGAGAGCAGTGGTGTATGTAAATGCTCTCTGCGCACTGTGATGAACTGTATACATTAAAAAATGTGAACCTTAAATGATACAGCAATTTGTTCCTAGGGAGCCACCTATATTAGGAGGACATGTTGGGAAACAATTAATGTCACACCCCTTTATGTTCCTTGGCTTAGAACAGAGACAGCAGAGAGGCCAGGAGGGTGTGGAGAAAGAAGCCTGCAAGATTGCTCTGGATGCCAGGGAGATTTTGGCTGCCCTCCACTTAGGCTCCAGCATGCTAATCGACGGTCTGCCCAGAAAGGGTGGGCCAGAGCCCTTTATATTTGTGTATGTTAGAGAATAGTTACTGTTGAGTCTAAGAGTTGGAGGTGTGTTCCCTTCATTCCTACATCTGAGGAGGCAACTCTTCTAAAACTCTCTCAACACCTGAAAAAGCCCAGCCTGCAGTGTGGAGCATCTCACTGGGCTAAGTGTGAATTAGAATATTTGTTCCTTAGCTTAAGCTCAGACTCCATCTCTATGGCCTCTGTCCACTGATTCCGTGAAGCCACCAGAGATTAAACTGAAATTGTTTCATAAGACAGCCCTTCAACTATCTCAAGGTAATGATCACATCGCCTCTTTAGACTCCTCTAATGATATGGGACTTTCACCTCCCTCATTCTACACACTGTATTTCTCATAATGCAGCCTCAGATCATAGTCATTTTCTCCAGCAACTACATTGTAATGTTGACCCAATCAAAACTGTTGTAGAAAAAACACAGAGAGCCCTAATATTACAATTATATAACAAAACCCCAGTTCAAAAGAAGGCAGTTTTCTGGGCTTCCCTCTAATAAATGGGGTTTAACCCACAGAAACTTTTTTTGTTTTAAGAAAAGATAATCCCAGACCCTGGCTGGGGGCTAGACCTTTGAACAAAAGGGTCATCCCAATGACCCCAGGTCATTTAATCAATGGCAGAACCTGTGAGACTTCACAACTCTCATCTTTCACTGGCAGGGAGGAACTCACATATATTGAGCCCTTTTTATGTGCTAGGCCATTTATATACATTATCTTATTTTATTCTCACAACAACCCTGTGAGGTATGTGCTATTATCTCTATCTTATAGATGAAGACACTGAGGCTCAGAGATTGAGGAATTTGCTCAAACACATTCAGCTAAGTCAAGGGGACAAGATTCAAAGTCTGTTTTTTTAAGTTTCTCTCTTTTCTTAGCAAAACAAACAAAGTAAAACTTTCTGGAAGCTTTCTCAGTCTTGAGGCAAGAGAGAGCCACTTATTACGAATGTATGGTAAATAAGCGTCAACAGATACAGAGTGAGGACATGAGGAGGTCTTCTGATCAGATGCAAAGGCAGATTTGCATTATTCTCTGAGACCAAAGACTGTGTGATAATTTAGAGGCAGCATGGAGCAGGAAGTCAGGAGCCTCCCAGGGATCTGCTATGATAGCTGTCTGACCTGCCATTGTTCTGTTAGGTGTTCCTTGTGAGTGAATTTTCCAGAAAACAGAAGCTCAGTCCATTTGAATGACAACACATTTTGTTTAGAATATTAGTCAATTTTGATGAAGATAAAATTTTTTCTACTGATCTTTTGAAAAAAAAAAAGAAAAAAGACTATGGTCAAGTAGCACTAGATTCTCTGGCACATACCAGCTGGGTAACTCTGGCACACAACTCCTTGGACCTTACTTTTCTCAGCTATAGCCTGTGGAAAGCAAAGCCCATCTCACTGGGTTGGTGTAGGAATTAAATGAGGTAATATATGAACAAAAAAAAACAACCTAATCAAAAAATGGGCAGAAGACCTAAATAGACATTTCTGCAAAGAAGACATACAGATGGCCAATAGGCACATGAAAAGATGCTCAACATTGCTAATTATTAGAGAAATGAAAATCAAAATTACAGTGAGATATCACCTCACACTGGTTAGAGTGCATCATTAAAAAGTCTAGAAATAGGGCTTCCCTGGTGGCGCAGTGGTTGAGATTCCACCTGCCGATGCAGGGGATGCGGGTTCGTGCCCCGGTCCAGGAAGATCCCACATGTCGCGGAGCGGCTGGGCCCGTGAGCCATGGCTGCTGAGCCTGCGCGTCCGGAGCCTGTGCTCCGCAACGGGAGAGGCCACAACAGTGAGAGGCCTGCGTACCGCAAAAATAAATAAATAAATAAAGTCTAGAAATAATAAATGCTGGAGAGGGTGTGGAGAAAATGGAACCCTCCTGCACTGTTGGTGGGAATGTAAATTGGTGCAGCCACTATGGAAAACAGTATGGAGGTTCCTTAAGAAACTAAAAATAGGGCTTCCCTGGTGGCACAGTGGTTGGGAGTCCGCCTGCCGATGCAGGGGACACGGGTTCGTGCCCCGGTCCGGGAAGATCCCACATGCCGCGGAGCGGCTGGGCCCGTGAGCCATGGCCACTGAGCCTGCGCGTCCGGAGCCTGTGCTCCGCAACGGGAGAGGCCACGACAGTGAGAGGCCCACGTACCGCAAATAAAAAAAAAAAAAAGAAACTAAAAATAGAGTTGCCATATGATCCTGCAATCCCACTCCTGGGCATATAACTGGAGAAAAATCTAATTTGAAAAGATACATGCATCCCTATGTTCACAGCAGCACTATTTACAATAGCCAGGGCATGGAAGCAACCTAAATGTCTATCAACAGATGAATGGATAAAGAAGATGTGATACATATATACAGTGGAATACTGCTCAGCCATAAAAAAGAATGAAATAATGCCATTTGCAGCAACGTGGATGGACCTAGAGATTATCCTACTAAGTGAAATAAGTCAGACAAAGACAAATACTACGATATCATTTATATGTGGAATCTGAAACATGACACAAATGAACTTATTTACAAAACAGAAACACACTCATAGACATAGAAAATAAACTTATGGTGTCCAAAGGGGAAAGGGGGGGAGGGATAAATTAGGAGTTTGGGATTAGCAGGTATCAATTACTATATATAAAACAGATAAACAACAAGATCCTACTGTATAGCACAGGGAACTATAGTCAATATCCTGTAATAAACCACAATGGAAAAGAATATGAAAAAGAATATATATCTGACTCACTTTGCTGTACACCAGAAAGTAACACAACATTGTAAATCAACTATACTTCAATAAAAAAGAAATAGTAAATGAGGTAATATGTGTACCATGCCTGGCCAACACTACGTGCGGGAACAGTGTGGCTGCTCCTTCTCGTGCCATTCTCTTTTCCAGAACTCATGGCTTTATTCTGAAAATTAGCCACTCCTATGGGCCATGCACAGGGATACTTTTGGTCATGGCCCAAACACCAAATGGCCCCAGACTATTGTTCTTGGAGTTTCTGATCTACTTTTTTCGTGTGTGTGTGGTACGCAGGCCTCACTGTTGTGGCCTCTCCCGATGTGGAGCACAGGCTCCGGACGCGCAGGCTCAGTGGCATGGCTCATGGGCCCAGCCGCTCCGCGGCATGTGGCATCTTCCCAGACTGGGGCACAAACCCGTCCCCTGCATTGGCAGGCGGACTCTCAACCACTGCGCCACCAGGGAAGCCCTCTGATCTACTTTTGATGGCTTTGTCTCCTTTCTAGCTGTCAGGTCTAGGCTGTCACTTTCACTGTCATTAAATCCCTCTCCTCACTCTGAATTTGCTGCTTTTAAACTGCTATGGAAAGCAGGGAGTGTTAAACATACGTGCAGAAATAAGTACACAGCACAGGCTTTGAGTGAGGGTCTAAAAGGCTCTCCTACAAGGGAGGTAGACTGGGCTTAAATATAGCATACAGTGTCTAAAGCAACCGCAGAGAGGCCTCTGGGCCTCCATTCTGGTATTCCCACGTTCAGAAGGGCTGAGATTGTTGGACACGTGAGCCTTCAGAAGCTGCTGGTATCTTTGTCTGTGTCCTTTGCCAAATAGGGAGTTCCTGGAGGGTGGTGTCTGCTCTTTCCAGGATCCCCAGTGCTCAGCACAGTGCCTGGTGTACAGAGGGCACCCAGTAAATGGTCGTAGAGTGACTGACTGAACACATTTTCAGTTTACTTGGTCACCTTGGTTTTCATTGTTTTTGTCTCTAGTAGGAATGTGGTCTCAGGACCTGTGGCTACCAAACGGGCCCTACCAGGTGACGATGGGCAGTCTTGAGCTCATGTTCTTCAGTCCCATGAACAACTCTGTTCTCATTAGCTGCAGACAGGTAGCCATGATGTAATTTAAAAATCCAATTTCCTCTTTTTATTGTTTCCTTTTGCCTCCTCACTTCCTCAGGCAAGAAGGATATTTCCCTTTTATAGGCATTTCATAACCATAATAGTAATAAATCCTCACATCAGTAAAGCAGTTAACAGTTGGGATCACAGTCACCCTGCGGTGGCCTTGTTTAAGCCTCTCAACAATCCTATGAGGCAAATAAGCCAGAGGTCGTTGCTTCCATTTTAGAGGTGAGGCAGCTGGGGGCTGCAGTTGTAAAGTGGCCTGCTTGAGGTCACACAGCTGGCAGAACTAACACCAGAACCCAGGTCAGAGAGCTTGAGAATTTAGAATAGACCACCAAGGGGGAAGGAGAAGACAAAAGCGACAGGCCATGCTCATCTTTTGCTGGAACTGAAATGAACATTTTGCCACAGGGCTATAAATAGTCCTTGCATTTGCTAGAGACTACTCTCCCCTTGGGTGGCAGGCCCAATCTCAAGAACATGCAGGGGCTTCCCTGGTGGTGCAGTGGTTGAGAGTCCGCCTGCCGATGCAGGGGACGCGGGCTCGTGCCCCGGTCCGGGAGGATCCCACATGCCGCGGAGCGGCTGGGCCCGTGAGCCATGGCCGCTGGGCCTGCGCGTCCGAAGGCTGTGCTCCGCAACGGGAGAGGCCACAACAGTGAGAGGCCCGCGTACCGCAAAAAACAAAAACCAAAAACCAAAAAACAAAAAGAACATGCAGCAACACGCTGCAAAGTTTGCACTGCAGCATCTGGATGGCAAAGATGCGGTTGTCTCCATCCCATTGTGCTCTGACCCTGACATGGGTGGGGAGGTTCTCTCCCAGGGTCTCTGCTCCGAGCAGCCCCTCCCCCCGTCACACGCCAGAGTTTTGATTCAGTGTGAGGACACTGAGAAGACTCTCCTCAGGATCTTCCAGGCCTGCCAGAAGAACTCCTTCCTAACCAGATAAGACTGACAGTCCTGACAGGCAGATCCATCTGACGGTCTGACACACGGAATAAACCCCCAACCAAAAACTTCTGAGAAACCACTCAGTGAATAAAGCAGCCAGCAAAGACTCTAAGAAAAAGTCCATCTGAATATACCCAAAGTCCAAGAGGAAGAAGAAAGTGGGATGAGGAGGTGGGATGATGTCCCGTGCTGTGTGGAGGGCAAGCAGCCTGGGGCTTTGGGTCAAGAGGAAGACAGCCATGCCGTCTGTTCTGAAATAGAAACCACACTGCTGGAAATGCCACTCAGAAAATAACCACAGTGCACAGCATGCAGGGAAATCACAGCCACGCCTCAGCTTAGGGTTTGGCTCAAATCAGAACAGGAGGGGACTTCCCTGGTGGTCCAGTGGGTAAGACTCTGTGCTCCCAATGCAGGGGGCCCAGGTTCGATTGCTGGTCGAAGAACTAGATCCCGAATGCATGCCGCACCTAAGAAGTCCACATGTCACAACTAAGAGCCTGCATGCTGCAACTAAAAGAAGATCCCTCCTGCTGCAACTAAAAGATCCTGCGTGCTGCAACTAAGACCCAGTGAAGCCAAGATAAAGAAAGAAATAAATACTAAAAACAAATGAAAAAAATAGGAGGTCTGTCTGCATTTTGTGCAAACAGGAGATGGCCAGTGCTCAGTGTGGCAACTTCACAGATCATTTTTATTAATTTACTTTTCCTCAGTTGATCGACAATCACCCACCATGTGCCAGCTGTTTGCAAGGCCTTGGGGATATGTAGGGGGCTTCCCTGCTGGCGCAGTGGTTGAGAATCTGCCTGCTAATGCAGGGGACATGGGTTCGAGCCCTGGTCTGGGAAGATCCCACATGCCGCGGAGCAACTAGGCCCGTGAGCCACAACTACTGAGCCTGTGCGTCTGGAGCCTGTGCTCCGCAACAAGAGAGGCCACGACAGTGAGAGGCCCGCGCGCCGCGATGAAGAGAGGCCCCGGCTTGCCACAGCTAGAGAAAGCCCTCGCACAGAAACGAAGACCCAATACAGCCAAAAATCAATAAATAAACAAATGTGGGTTTTTAAAAAAAAAACAAAAAAAAACCCCCAGTTTCTTCTCTAAAAAGTTATGTCTTCTAATTGGAGCATTATTTTCCTTTTTTTAAATGGGCCATTTCTGGACCTTGGATGGTAACATGCAAAGTATTATGAGTTTTGAAATAAAATGTATTAAATCAATTTGCTCCATTTTTTTCAATTTTTCTCTTGTTCCTCCTTAGATTTTCATATGGAAATACTCCTTAATTACCCTTAACTGAGACACAGGATGCTTAACACAATCTAGGAAAGTCCATCAGTTAGTAAATTCGTCAGCCCAATGGTGGTCCATTCCATCCTCAGAGACCTTACATAAACAAATAAAAAAAGGCATTTGCTGAGGGCTCACTGTACGTCAGGCACTCTGCAAGTTGTTTTTGCTTATTTAAGCTCCACAACAATCCTATGAGACAGGTGTTATTATCATCCTCACTTTACAGATGAGAAAACTGAGGTTCAGAAAGTGTCAACAAGCCCAAATTCAGTTACTAAGCTGCAGACCAGTAGTTCAAGCCCAAGCAGACTGACTCCTGAGCACTAAGCTTCACTCAGTGTCCCCTGAAATGTCAGCCTATAGCTTCTCCTTCCTCCCTGCTATTTTGAAAGGTGATCAGGCAGTTCCCACTTTGCTCCTGAGCCTTCATGAGGAAATATCCCTGGATGACTATGGTTTCCGGTCGCTGCTCTCTCCTTACTCCTGGCCTCTTTTCAGTTTCCGCATCTCTCCTGAAATGGGGCACCAGGAGCTGAGCAGGATACCCCAGGTGGGGTCTCTCCAGCAGAGAGCAGAGGGACGACCCGCCCTAGTTGTGGACGTGCAGCCTGAGGTCACCTCGGCTCCCTGGAAGCTGTGCTCACACTGGTTACTCACGGTAACCTTGAGGTCAACTGAGACTCCAAAGTCTCTTTTGTTCTAAACGCACAGTACTCCTCAGCTATGCCTCTATCATCTTGGACATAGGCAGCCCAATTTGTTCTAATATAACCTTATATTAGGACTATGAGATTTAGTCTTCCTGGATTTAATCAAACATTCCAGCTTGTTAAGGTTCTTTGCATCCTGGCTATCTTCCAACATATTTCACAACTTCTAAAATTCCTATAAGCCTATTTTTATAATCTCATCCAAGTTACTGAAAAAAGGTCAAAGAAAACAGAGGCCTGTGGCCTATCACTAGAGATCGCACCTAGAATAACCTCAGTCTAAGAGGAGGAGCTCATTGGGCAGACAATTCATGTAACTAGGCTCTCATTCTGTTGATTTCTCTCCTGACCCTGAGGTGGAGGAGGGTGAGCCAGGGCATCAAAATGGAAAGACATAGTCCCTGTGTTAGAACTCCTACATATGCTCAGGTTAGAATATCATGTGGAGAGGGCTTCCCTGGTGGCGCAGTGGTTGAGAGTCCACCTGCCGATGCAGGGGACATGGGTTCGTGCCCTGGTCCAGGAAGACCCCACATGCCGCGGAGCAGCTAGGCCCGTGAGCCATGGCCACTGAGCCTGCGCGTCCGGAGCCTGTGCTCCGCAACGGGAGAGGCCACAGCAGCGAGAAAAAAAAAAAAAAAAAAGAATATCATGTGGAGAAAAGAGGATTGGGAATCAGGTGAATGGGGATGGAGCCCTAGTTCTGCCATAAAACAAGGCTTGGACAAGCTTCTCCACCTCTCTAGGCTTCTAGCTCCTCATCTGTAAAGCAAGCGTAATAACAATAGTAGCTTCACATGGTTATTGGAAAGATTAAGTGAGATAAGGTTTAAGAATGTACTTTGTCACCTATCACACACCAGACAATTAAAAGGATTCAGTGGTAGATACTGAACAGTTGGCGGTCTGTGCTAAACCTGAGACTCTGAGCCCTGCTTACAGGGCAGGAAGGGGTCTGAGGCCTCCCGGTCTCGTCCTGGAATCTGGTGTCTCCCTCTGTGCGGTGCACACAGCGCTGCTCCATTAAGCAAGGCTGGGTGGAGGAGACTTAAAACTAGCCGGCAGAGCTAAAGCAATGCTAAGACAGTGGGTTTGGTAAACTGAGGTTCCTGGTTCCTCCTACAACTGCACTGTTCTGAGTCCTGGGGTTTTAGCTCCCCGGAAAGACAAAAGAGCAGTGAGAATAACACTTCTGCTTCCAACACCCCAGACTCCGGTCCACTCAAGGACCAGGCAGTGACACTGAGGGCAAGAAAACGCTTCGTGAACCTCCCCAAAGACATCCATGACACAACCAAAGTGTTACTTACACAACAGAACACTTTTGCTGCCATATTCTGGTCAAACTGGCCAAGGATGATCCGCACGTCGTTGCCCTGTGGACAGAAGGACACGGGTGTGAAGGTGAGCGTGTGATCGGCACAGCCCAGAGGGCTCAAGGCAGCGGGCAGGGATCATTCACATGCCCCAGGTTCCCCAGCAAGAGCTCTGCCTGAGGGGGTGGACAGGGCAAAACCTCACCCCCCAGCCCAGCCCAGCCTGGATCTATGGCTCTCTCTGGGCCCAGCTTTCCCTCAGCTACTGCTGTTGGCCCTGCCTGGTCTCGTGGGTAAACCCCGGGGCTGGAGCCTTGCTCTGAGGGGCCTCATTGTCTCCCCTGCTCTCCTGCAAGGGCAGGCAAACGCTCCGGGGCACTGAGACAGCGTCTTTCTCCGTCCTCACTCTACACATAGGGAAACTGAGGCCAGAGGAGAGAAAGAAACTTCTAAGGTCCCCAGGGGAGTTGGCAGCAGAAACAAGTTCCCAGCCAACACCCCCTCCCCCTCTAGTATTCTAGACTTTTCCACCTTTTTCGAGTCCACAGAGCTTCCCAATTAAGAAGTTTCAGAGTCTCTTTGAGTTCTCAGCTTCGTTCAAATCTCAGCTCCACCTGGGTGGCCTCAAGCGGCTCCTTTTCCCATCTTAGCCTCAATTTCCTCATCTGCAAAATGCAGATAATGGCAGTACTTAGAGGGCTGCTGAGAGGACTAAATGAGATAATCCTCATAGAGTGCTTAACATAGTTCCTGGCACAGAGTAAACACCCAGCTAGAATTAATGTTTTATAACCTTCTCCCAACCTATTCTTCTCCTTTTATTTCAAAGGAAAATCTATATTCAAAAGCTCTATAAATGGTTACTTATTATCTTAATATCTCAATATGGTTAATAGGTATATATTGTACCATGGGTCCTATCACTCATTTATTCATTCAACAAACATTTACTGAGTGTCTGCCTGAGGCTCCCTCCTGGGTCAGGGTAAGGGGTCCTCGGTTGCTTTCTAGGGGAAGGGACCCTGCCCTGCCCCCATATAGAACAGGCAGAAGGAGGATGTACAGGTAGCCTCCAGGAGACCAGCCAGGCCCCGGCCCGCACGCTTGCTCCATCCCAGTCCTGTCCTCCGCGCACTGACACTCAGCCCTGCAGGTGGTGTTACCTTCCTGCCATTTACCCCGTCCTTTCCAGCAAGCCTCAAGGCTCTTTGATGCATAAAGAAGAGAAACATCCCTTTAAAGATCAGTTTTTAGCATCTTACAAAATTGGAAAGTGCTGACTGGGAGGCCATTTTACTCATCATGTACTTTAGCAAAATAAAAAAGACTTGGATTCTAAAATCACCCTTCGTTTGCAAGCAAGAATGGAAAGAAGAAAAAAAAAATTTCCTCTGAAAGGACTTTAAAAGATCATTAACAGAGCAGTTGAAGGAAGGCAAGCCTTTGTCATCACCATGGCTGCAATGCTATAGAAAGTTCTAAGCTGCTTCTGTTCTGTGGCCATACTCCCGGGCACACTCCAGGGTATTTCTGCTTGTTTGTCGAATTTTTTATAGCATTTCTTGCTGCTAACAGTATTCACCTACCCATATCCATATCCATATCCATATCCATCCATCCAGCCAGCCAGCCAGCCAGCCAGCCAGCAAACATTTATGGAGCATCTACTTTGTGCCAAGCTCTGTGTTGCTAAACACGCTATAGTAGAAACAGCTTATTGGATTTTGGAGTCAGAGAGACCTGGGTTCACATCCCAGCTCCAGCACTGACCAGCTACATGACCCTGGGTCTTAATGTCCTGGAGCCTCATCTCCTCCTCTCTGAAACAGGGATAATATTCCCTGCCTGACCCGGTGGTTTTAGGATTCATGGTAATGAAACCCACCCACTGGCTTCCATGGTGCTCTCTCTTGGCTCCCTCCTGCCTCCTGGCAGGCTCCCTCCTGCCTCCTGGTCATTCCTGCTCAGACTCTCAATCAGCTCCTCATCTTTCTGCCCATCCCTAATGCTGGTGTTCCATACAGGTCTGCCCTCATCACTCTCCCTGGGCTCATTCATGACCCCAGCCACAACTCTCCTCTGAGTATTGTGGACTCCCAAGTCTCTCTCCCCAGCCCAGACTTTTCTCCAGTTGCCCCCTGGACACCTCCACTTGGATTCTCCCAGGCACCGCCACTTGGATTCTCTCAACATGCCCCAAGTTGAACTCATCATCATTCCCAACATGCCTACTTCCTCCTCCTGTATTGTCCATCTCTAGAACGGTGTTGTCAACCTCCTACTCCCTAAGATCATAAACTTGGGAGCCATTCTAGATTCACTCCTCTCCTCATCTTAGCCATAACCATGGCCTGTTGGTTCTGTCTGCTCACTAGCTTCCTGAATCGCCCCCATGTCTCCAGCCCCATTGCCCTGGGTTTAGCCACCATCACTCCCTACGTGGTGAACCACTACAGCCTCCCAGCTGGATCCCTGCCTTTAGTCCTGCTCCATCCACCCAGTCTCCAGAAAGCACACAAGGGGATCATTCCAAGATTCAAATTTGACTACGTAAAATCTTTCCATGGCTCCTGGAGCTTTACAGATCAAACTCTGAGCTCCTTAGAACATTCCAAATTCTTTACCAACTCACTCCTGCTCATTTCTCTAATCACACTTTTTGCTACTCCTCCACAGCAGGGAGAATGAACTACCTGCAGTTCTCTTAAATGGTCTGCCATTCACTCCTTCATTCATTCACTCATTCATTCATTCACTTTCTCACTCTGTCCCCTTTCTTTCTTTCTACAAGTTCATTCATCCAGAATGCCATTCCCTCCCACCCTACACGCTCTGCCTGGAGAGCTGCTACTCCCCCTTCCTGCCTTAGCTCAGGCATTCCTACTCTGAGAAACCATCTCTGTCCCATTCGGCTTGGTGGTCATTTGCTCCTCTGTGGGCCCAGAGCACTCTGTGCTTCCCTCTATCATGGCCTGAGTCTACTTGTTTGTTTTCCCCATTGGACTGAGGATAACTTGATTCATGTCTGGGTCTCCAGCTCCCAGAACAAGGCATGACACATATATCAAAAAATAGGTATTAAATGTGTGATTAAGTGAATGAATGCTGTGTGAAGCACAAGCACAATGCCTGGCCCACATTGGTTATTCAATATCTGCTGGTTATTATCATCAACTGCACTAATATCCTGCTAGCCTAGGACCTAGGTACTGGTTGGGTTCACCATGTTCATTTCTTGAATGGACCGAGGGACCTGCATCTTCATGGTTGACCACCTGACCACCTGCTAACAGATAAATAAACAGCTCTGCCACTTGTGGACCATTTAGTGTCTCTGTTGCCATGACAACCAAGTTGCATTGACTGCTTGGTTCTATGCTCCCAAACTTTTAGGACTGGATGGGGGCCCAAGGGATCGCTGATCTAGTTAACCCCTTCCCAGACAGGCAAAAATCTTTCCCAAATCCAGCACAGCACCCCCAAACCAGCAATCTTGCCTTGGTGTCCCCTGACCATCAGAGGGTCCTGGAGAAAGAGCCTATCCGGGGCCAGGTTGTGCCTGATGCAGGAAGCTATTCACACCCACTCTGACTCTAGACAGTGAGTAAGAGGGGCAAGATGCTGCAAAGCCTGGGAGAAAAGAGGACGAGCCAGCACTCAGTGCAGGTGGAGCCTGGATCCCAGCGTAGGGAGAGGATAATGGGAAATATGACTGGACTGGGATCCTTAGGAAGCCCTTGAGAGCAGCATAAAGAGTTGAAGGTGCTTCTCAAAATGGGATATGTGTACTCCCAGGGCAGAGGAGTTCTCCTGAGAGTATGAAAAGTGTGGATATACCTGGTTCTTCTTTCTGGAGTAGCAATTTATTGGAAGATTCAGGGGTGAAGGGAAACATTTTGGATCGGAGGAATCTTAAAAGTTTTTAACACACCCACACTCTCACAAAAGTTCCAGAATCACACTTTTCAATGTTGCATAACTTGTATGTTTTCCTTAAAATCCAGAGAGAGGAAAGAGATTTTGTGTTGGCAGTGGACCCTGCTTCTGGCCAAGCCCGCCCACCTCCCTACCAGGGGTATCAGTGCACTCTCCTCTATGGCTGAAAGGGCTTGGGGGCAGTTGAAGGAGTGCCAGGGGTAGGGGAGGACAGCCATGACCATCTCTGAGGATGACAGTGCAGAATGGTGCTGTGATGTTAGAGCTGGAACGTGGCAGAGGGCAGGGTCTCAAAAATCCCTGCCATGGACTCTTGGCTCTGCAGGGGGCCGCCTGGAGTGAAAGTAGATGTCCCAAGATCAGACAAATGACAGCTTCTTCTTAGAGGGCTAGATCTAAGGTAGCCCTATGTTCACACCCTCAACAGGCCACACCCATGGGGGGCAAACATGGAAGGGAACAGCCATGGGGTGGGAGGCCTGGGGAGGGGTGCTCAGTCCAAACCCTGGGTGGATTTCCCTTCCTTTTCCCTGGCCCCTCTCATCTGTTGTCTAGGACCTCTTTGTCTCTGGGGCCCTTAAAGGGAGCTTAAATCTCACATATAAAAAATGACACTTAAGAAGGATGACTCAATTCAAAGCACTAGTGTATAACTCCCACTTTACAGGGGATCCTAGCAGAGTCAAAATAAACGACAGCTCCCGAGCTCTTTCTATCCACTGTCCTAGGAGGTAGGTGCTATAATTATGCCCACTCTGGATAGTTTCATGAGCAAACTGAGGCCCAAAGACTTAAGCAACTTTCCTAGGCACAGCAGACACTGTTGGTCCTGCTGGATCCCCTCCTCGGGGCTAGTGCACCCAACCCAGCTGCAGCGATGGTGGGCTGCCACCAGCTCCCTCCCTTCTCTGGAGAACTTCCCTCAGCCAAGGGGAGCTTCCTGGCCCTAGAAGGCCATGTTGTGCCCCACATCCCATAGCAGCCAGTGACTGACTCACATGGGCAGAAAACTCCAGCCCCCTTGCTGAAAGGTGGGACCAGCTCTGTGGTGCAGACTGTGCTCCAGAGATCCGGTGAGGCCAGGCTAAACCCATCTCCAGCCAAAAGGCATTCTGGTCTAGCTCCCCTCTTGCCTTATCCTGCTTCTCTCCCCTTCTCCTGAGCCCACTCTCAATAAATCTCTTTCACAAGAATCCCAGGCTCTGTTTCTAGGGAGTTCAACCTAAGACACCAAGTCACAGGGATAAGAAGTGGTGACTTTGACCTCGACCCAATGTGGGTCTGGCCCCAGAGCCCAAGCATTTCACCACTCACTCCTATATATTACCTCCCACGCTGAGAAGGCCAACCCCACCAGGCCTGGGCTGCTGGGTCTCAGTATCAAGTCTGCAGCAATGACTCATGGAGAAAAGTCCTATGGATTTTGAAGTCAAAGGACCTGAGCAGCAAGTATAACCCTGAGACATTAAGACAGCTGATGTGCATTTAAAAGAGCAGGAAAGCAGAAGGCAACCCATCTTGCTTCCCTGTGACAGCAGTGTGGGGTCCTGCTAGAAGATCAAGGTTGACCCTGACACTGACCTCCTGCCATCTCTGCATCTGTCTCAGCCTACGTTTAATAGCTTCCTGGTTTCCTACAAACACACACTACCCCACTACCCCACTGGGCTGCTGAAAAATCAAATGAAACCATGTTCAACGTTGTAGAAAGGCGTAAGGTGCAATGAGCCCAAAGGTGGCTGAGCTATTAGAGGCCGGCCATGATGCAGGCTGGGAGGTGCCCCTGGCCTGGAGCAGTGGGCACTGGTGAAGTGGTGAGAAGCCCAGGCCTGCTCTGACTCCCCCACTTTGGTCGTGAGACCTGGGGTAAGCCTGAGAGGGTTAGCAAAGATGTTTTCCAAAGTCCCTCTTGGCTCTGACAGACTGATTCCACACCCAGAATGAGTATTCTCTTTTATTTAGCTAAAATTAGTCTTTCTTAGACTTTTTTTTTTCTTCTCCAGAAGTGTCCCTAAAAGCAGAGAAGCAGGAGACATATACTCTTAAGGACGGGAATGAAAAACGGTACAGCCCATAGCAGCCCACTGGCAAAGCATGGCATTTCTTTAAAGTTTATTATTTTATCTTGAAAATTCATTTATATTTAGCCTTCCAATAACATATCTATGTTTATCTTAAGATAAAAATAATGCTTTTTCTTCCCATGTCTCTGAGCAGAACTGGCCTGCTGGGAAGATGCACTACATTTATCCTGTAGCTTTGCATCCCCTCGGGGTGCTGGTATGAACCTCAGGTTCAGGCAGTCAGGCTGGATTCCTGGCCCGTGGGGGGGCAGGTAATTCCCACTAGGACTTTCCCATGAAGCAAAGTGGGGAACAGTCCCTCTCAAGACCTATCTTTGTGGTCTTCCTGTAATAGAATAATGGCTCCCCAAAGAGGTCCATTTTCTAATCGCTGGAACCTGTGAATATGCTGTGTGACATGGCAATGGGGAATTAACACTGCAGATGGAATTAAGGTTGCTAATCAGCTGACTTATAAAATAGGGAGATTTTCCTGGAGTCTGAATCCTGAATGATGGCTTGGGGGCTACTCCACGGAAGGCCAATAAAGCAACTGAAATTGATAGGGACAGAGTAAAGGGACAAAGCAAATGATTAAATAGTTAATCCCACTAAGGGATCATAAGTAAAAGAAAAAAGTATGGGAGACCCCTGTAAGTGAATAATCAGTCAAGGAAGCAGGCTTGCCTAGGAACAAAACCATGCAATAGAAGCATGAGACATGCCCCAAAACAATAAAACAATGGTGGAATGAGACCCACATCCTGCCCAGGGAGGTCAGTAAGTTAATGACTCCTAGGACATGCTCCTCTATGCACACTAAAAACAAAAATATAGGCAACGTTGGACCAGAGTCTGGCTTGGCACAGCCAAGTGGCTAACAGGGTCTTGGTGCTCCAGACGGGTGTCAGGCCTGTGCTTCTGAGGTGGGAGAGCCGAGTTCAGGACACTGGTCCACCAGAGACCTCCCGGCTCCACATAATATCAAATGGCAAAAGCTCTCCCAGAGATCTCCATCTCAATGCCAAGACCCAGCTCCACTCAACGACCAGCAAGCTACAGTGCTGGACACCCTATGCCAAACAACTAGCAAGACAGGAACACAACACCACCCAGTAGCAGAGAGGTTGCCTAAAATCATAATAAGGTCACAGAAACCCCAAAACAGACCACCGGATACGGTCCTGCCCACCAGAAAGAAAAGATCCAGCCTCATCCACCAGAACACAGGCACCAGTCCTCTACACCAGGAAGCCTACACAACCCACTGAACCACCCTTAGCCACTGGGGGCAGACACCAAAAACAAAGGGAACTACGAACCTGCAGCCAGCGAAAAGGAGACCCCCAGAGCAGTAAGTTAAGCAAAATGAGAAGACAGAGAAACACACAGCAGATGAAGGAGCAAGACAAAAACCCGCTAGACCAAACAAATGAAGAGGAAATAGGCAGTCTACCTGAAAAAGAATTCAGAGTAATGATAGTAAAGATGATCCAAAATTGTGGAACTAGAATGGAGAAAATATAAGAAACGTTTAACAAGGATCTAGAAGAACTAAAGAGCAAACAAACAATGATGAACAACACAATAAATGAAATCAAAAATTCTCTAGAAGGAATCAATAGCAGAATAACTGAGGTAGAAGAATGGATAAGTGACCTGGAAGATAAAATAGTGGAAATAACTACTGCAGAGCTGAATAAAGAAAAAAGAATGAAAAGAATTGAGGACAGTTTCAGAGACCTCTGGGACAACATTAAACGCACCAACATTAGAATTATAGGGGTCCCAGAAGAAGAGAAAAAGAAAGGGACTGAGAAAATATTTGAAGACATTATACTTGAAAACTTCCCTAATATGGGAAAGGAAATAGTCAGTCAAGTCCAGGAAGCACAGAGAGTCCCATACAGGATAAAACAAGGAGAAACACGCCAAGACACATATTAATCAAAATATCAAAAATTAAATACAAAGGAAAAATATTAAAAGCAGCAAGGGAAAAACAACAAATAACATACAAGGGAATCCCCATAAGGTGAACAGCTGATCTTTCAGCAGAAACTCTGCAAGCCAGAAGGGAGTGGCAGGCCATATTTAAAGTGATGAAGGGAAAAATCTACAACCAAGATTACTCTACCCAGCAAGGATCTCATTCAGATTCGACAGAGAAATTAAAACCTTTACAGACAAGCAAAAGCTAAGAGAATTCAGCACCACCAAGCCAGCTTTATAAATGCTAAAGGAACTTCTCTAGGCAGGAAACACAGGAGAAGGAAAAGACCTACAATAACAAACCCAAAACAATTAAGAAAATGGTAACAGAAACATATACATATCAATAACTACCTTAAATGTAAATGGATTAAGTGCTCCAACCAAAAGACATAGACTGGCGGAATGGATACAAAAACAAGACCTGTATTTATGCTGCCTACAAGAGACCCACTTCAGACCTAGCGACACATACAGACTGAAAGTGAGGGGATGGAAAAAGATATTTCATGCAAATGGAAATCAAAACAATGCTGGAGTAGCAATTCTCATATCAGACAAAATAGACTTTAAAATAAAGACGATTACAAGAGACAAAGAAGGACACTACATAATGATCAAGGGATCAATCCAAGAAGAAGATAACAATTTTAAATATTTAGACACGGAACATAGGAGCACCTAATACATAAGGCAAATGCTAACAGCCATAAAAGAGGAAATCGACAGTAACACAATCACAGTAAGGGACTTTAACACCCCACTTTCACCAATGGGCAGAACATCCAAAACGAAAATAAATAAGGAAACACAAGCTTTAAATGATACATTAAACAAGATGGACTTAATTGATATTTATAGGACATTCCATCCAAAACCAGCAGAATACACCTTCCTCTCAAGTGATCATGGAACAGTCTCCAGGATAGATCGTATCTTGGGTCACAAATCAAGCCTTGGTAAATTTAAGAAAATTGAAATCGTATCACGTATCTTTTCCAACCACAACCCTATGAGGCTAGATATCAATTACAGAAAAAAATCTGTAAAAAGTACAAACACATGGAGGCTAAACAATACACTACTAAATAATCAAGAGACCACTGAAGAAATCAAAGGGGAAATCAAAAAACACCTAGAAACAAATGACAATGAAAACACAACGACCCAAAACCTATGGGATGCAGCAAAAGCAGTTCTAAGAGGGAAGTTTATAGCAATACAATCCTACCTCAAGAAGCAAGTAACATCTCAAATAAACAACCTAACCTTACACCTAAAACAATCAGAGAAAGAACAAACAACCCCAAACCTAGCAGAAGGAAAGAAAGCATAAAGATCAGATCAGAAATAAATGAAAAAGAAATGAAGGAAACAATAGGTAAGATCAGTAAAACTAAAAGCCGGTTCTTTGAGAAGATAAAAAAAATTGATAAAACACTAGGTAGACTCATCAAGACAAAAAGGGAGAAGACTCAAATCAATAGAATCAGAAATGAAAAAGGAGAAGTAACAACTGACACTGCAGAAATACAAAGGATCATGAGAGATCACTAAAAGCAACTATATGCCAAACAAATGGACAACCTGGAAGAAATGCACAAATTCTTAGAAAAGCACAACCTTCTGAGACTGAACCAGGAAGAAACAGAAAATATAAACAGACCAATCACGAGCAATGAAATTGAAACTGTGATTAAAAATCTTCCAACAAACAAAAGCCCAGGACCAGATGGCTTCACAGGTGAATTCTAGCAAACATTTAGAGAAGAGCAAACACCCATCCTTCTCAAACTCTTCCAAAATATAGCAGAGGGAGGAACACTCCCAAACTCATTCTATGAGGCCACCATCACCCTGATACAAAACCATAAAAAGATCACAAAGAAAGAAAACTACAGGCCAATATCACTGATGAACATAGATGCAAAGATCCTCAACAAAATACTAGCAAACAGAATCCAACAGCACATTAAAAGGATCATACACCATGACTAAGTGGGGTTCATCCCAGGAATCCAAGGATTCTTCAATATATGCAAATCAATCAATGTGATAACACCATATTAACAAACTAAAGGAGAAGAACCATATGATCATCTCAATAGATGCAGAAAAAGCTTTCAACAAAATTCAACACCCATTTATGATAAAAACCCTGAAGGAAGTAGGCATAGAGGGAACTTACCTCAACATAGTAAAGGCCATATATGACAAACCCAGAGCCAACATCATTCTCAATGGTGAAAAACTGAAACCATTTCCTCTAAGATCAGGAACAAGACAAGGTTGTCCACTCTCACCACTATTATTCAACATAGTTTTGGAGGTTTTAGCTACAGCAATCAGAGAAGAAAAAAGAAATAAAAGCAATCCAAATCAAAAAAGAAGAAGTAAAGCTGTCACTGTTTACAGATGACATGATTCTATACATAGAGAAACCTAAAGATGCTACCAGAAAACTACTAGAGCTAATCAATGAGTTTGGCAAAGTAGCAGGATACAAAATTAATGCACAGAAATCTCTTGCACTCCTATACACTAATGATGAAAAATCTGAATGAGAAATTAAGGAAACACTGCCATTTACCATTGCAATAAAAAGAATAAAATACCTAGGAATAAACCTACCTAAGGGGACAGGAGACCTGTATGTAGTAAACTATCCGACACTGATGAACAAAATTAAAGATGATACCAACAGATGGAGAGATATACCATGTTCTTGGATTGGAAGAATCAATATTGTGAAAATGACTCTGCTACCCAAAGCAATCTACAGATTCAGTGCAATCCCTATGAAACCACCAATGGCATTTTTCACAGAACTAGAATAAAAAATTTCACAATTTGTATGGAAACATAAAAGACCCCGAATAGCCAAAGCAATCTTGAGAAAGAAAAAAGAAGCTGGAGGAATCAGGCTCCTGGACTTCAGACTGTACTACAAAGCTACAGTAATCAAGACAGTATGGTACTGGCACAAAAACAGAAATATAGATCTATGGAACAGGATAGAACGCCCAGAGATAAACCCATGCACATATGGTCATCTTATTTTTAATAAAGGAGGCAAGAATATACAATGGAGAAAAGACAGCCTCTTCAATAAGTCGTGCTGGGAAAACTGGACAGCTACCTGTAAAAGAATGAAATTAGAACACTCCCTAACACCATACAAAAAAATAAACTCAAAATGGATTAAAGACCTAAATGTAAGGCCAGACACTATAAAACTCTTGGAGGAAAACACAGGCAGAACACTCTATGACATAAATCACAACAAGATCCTTTTTGATCCACCTTCTAGAGAAATGGAAATAATAACAAAAATAAACGTATGGGACCTAATGAAACTTAAAAGCTTTTGCACAGCACAGGAAAACATAAACAAGACGAAAAGACAACCCTCAGAATGGGAGAAAATATTTGCAAATGAAGCAACTGACAAAGGATTAATCTCCAAAATTTACAAGCAGCTCATGCAGCTCAATAACAAAAAAACAACCCAATCCAAAAATGGGCAGAAGACCTAAAGAGACATTTCTTCAAAGAAGATAAACAGATTGCCAACAAACACATGAAAGGATGCTCATCATCACTAATCATTAGAGAAATACAAATCAAAACTACAATGAGGTATCACCTCACACCAGTCAGAATGGCCATCATCAAAAAATCTACAAACAATAAATGCTGGAGAGGATGTGAAGAAAAGGGAACCCTCTTGCACTGCTGGTGGGAATGTAAATTGATACAGCCACTATGGAGAACAGTATGAAGGTTCCTTAAAAAACTAGAACTACCATACAACCCAGCAATCCCACTACTGGGCATATATCCTAAGAAAACCATAATTCAAAAAGAGACATGTACCACAATGTTCACTTCAGCACTATTTACAATAGCCAAGACATGGAAGCAACCTAAGTGTCCATCAACAGATGAACGGATAAAGAAAGCTGCAATAATCAAGACAGTGTTGTATTGGCAAAAGTACAAACAAATAGATCAGTGGAACAGAAGAGAGAGCATAGAAATAGACTCCCTTAGACATGGGCAACTGATACCTGACAAAGGAGCAAAGGCAAAAAAAAAAAATGAAAAAAAAAAAAAAAAAAAAAAAAAAAAAGGTTCTGAAGAACCTAGGAGCAGGACAGGAATAAAGACGCAGAGGTAGAAAATGGACTTGAGGACACGGGGAGCTGGGATGAAGTGAAAGAGTGGCATGGACATAAATACACTGCCAAATGTAAAACTGATAGCTAATGGGAAGCAGCCACATAGCACAGGGAGATCAGCTCGGTGCTTTGCGACCACCTAGAGGGGTGGGATTGTGGGGGTGGGAGGGAGACACAAGAGGGAGGAGATATGGGGATGTATGTATATGTATAGGTGATTCACTTTGTTATAAAGCAGAAAGTAACACACCATTATAAAGCAATTATACTCCAATAAAAACGTTAAATATATATATAGGGAAAAGATGACATTATACTGAAACCTGAGATAATCTACCATAGTTTAGTATATTTTACCACCTTTTTGCTCATTTTCATAGCACCACGACAATCCCAGTTTGACCATGTAGGACAAGAAAACTCCCTTACCTGACGTGGAGGAGGAACTGATGATGGAAGCTTGATGTCTACTCAAGAACGAGGAAGATGGGGGCCCTGTTCACCTCCCCACTTTTCCTTTGATTGTAAAACCTTGGCCACTAAGCTCTCGGCATGGCACTCCCTTGCCTTCCTGTTTGTATCTCTCACAGCGCTCCATACTAATAAACTCTTTCCTTACCTGTCATTCTGCCTCTTGTTGAATTCTTTCTATGCCTAGACAGAAGAACCTATGCTCTACTAAGGCCTGGAATGCATACTGTGGTTTCAAAATGAACAGAGGCGCACGCCTGGAGCCTGGTGCTGACCCCCATAAAGCTTGGTGCTTCAGTGTGGGCACCATGGAAATACCCAGGGCTCTTCGAAGGATGGCCTCCCAGCCCAGACTGGCAACAGTTAACATTAAAGGCCGGTGACTGAAACAGGCCCAGAGTGAGCTTAAAGGCCTGGGGTCTTCATCACACAGAGATGGTTTTATTCCTGACTTTCTTTTAGACAAACTTTGATACATATCTGCTAAATCAGCCTGATTAATTCCATTATTCAGTTCCTCTATGTTCTTGCTTATTTTTGACTGGCTGATCTGTCCAAGACTGTGAGACGGACGGATGCTGTGGCTCCCAATACTATTGTGTTTGTGTCAATTCTCCTTTGTATTTTAACAGGATTTTCTTTATATATTTCAGTGAGATGTAATTTATAGCAATAATGGTCCAAGAGTGTGCTATTCTCAGGGAGAATTGTACCCTTATCTATAGAAAACGACTTCCTTAATCTTGTTTAACACCTGTGCCTTGAATTCTCTTTATTCTAATGTGAACACTGGATCCTTGTTGCAGTTTGGTTTGCTTGATATAGTTTTGCCTGACTTTTACCTTTGATCTTTCTGTGTCACTGTGTTGTAAATATAACTACAGCTAGTTCTTCAAAACACAATCTGAAAGTCTTTGCCTCTTCATAGGGCGTTTGACCTATTTGAATTTATGGTCAGAATGACTATATTTGGTCTGCAGTTTTAGATTATACTTTCTGTTTTTCACATTTGCTTTCTGATTTTTGATATGTGGACTAGATTTTCTTTGCTTTTATCTTCCATGTTTCAGGAGCTTCAGGCTCTGTTTGTATTATAGCATATTTACCGTTAAGTTATTCAAAGCCTTTTTTAACATATTTTTCTAATTATGAAACTCATAAGCAAAATAGTCTCTTTTGAGTCCCTTTCCTACTTAAGACCAGGAGTTTAGCACCCAATTTTTTTTTTACTCACTTCTTTGGCTCTGTTAACGGAATTTGGGTTTTTACATTTCAATTACTGTTATTACAGTATCTATTTGCATTGCATGTATATGCACGTTTGCTTTCAAAATGAATTTCTGCATCTGCATACACTTTTATAACAACTTTTTATAACGACTACTTAGCTCTCTCTCCACAGGCTTTTGTGATCCCTGCTCACCTGCTTCTGTCATGACCTCAGCTATAAAGTTTGCTATCATTCTCGGCAGGCTGATAAAGGACTTCAAAGATTAACTTTAAGAAGGGCACTGGCTAGTAGTACATCGTGTGAGTCTCACACATTGGAGAATGTCTCCCAGCTGCTCCATCATCTCTGGGATTGAATGCTGCAAGGGAGTCGAGGTGGCCTGGTTTTGCACCTTTGCGGGAAATTTGTTTTTTTCTGGGCTAGATACTTGTAGATTTTCCCCTTTCTGTTTGTATTTCAAAACTTCTGACAAAATGTGTCTGGGTATTACTCTCTATTCACCAATTCTGCTAGAACGCAGAAAGGCCAGCTAGACTGCACATACAGTCTGCGCATTTCCTTATGAAACTGTTGACTTTGTAATTTCAAAATGGTTGAATATCGGCAATTTTGTATGGTCCAATCTAGCAGATCTCTCTTGAGCCCACTTAAGTTTGTCACCTATTTTTTTTTTAAGTAAACTTCTTATTTGAGAATAGTTTTAGATTTATGGAAAAATCACAAAGAGAGTATATAGAGTTCCCATATGTCCTCAACCAGTTTCCCGTTATTAACATCTTACGTTTATATAGTACATTTGTTATAAATAATGAATTAATATCAATTCATTATTAACTAAAGCTCATACTTTATTCAGATACCCTTAGTTCTTTTCTCTAGTGTCCTTTTTCTATTCCTGGGTCCCATTCAGGATACCACATTATATAACATCCTCATGTCTCTGTAGGCTACTTTTGGCTTAGACATTCCTTAGTTTTGAAGACCTAGACAGTTTTGAGGAGCATTGGTCAGGTATTTTGCAGGATGGCCTGCAACTAGAATTTACCTAATGTTTTTCTCATGGTTAGACTGGAGTTATAGGTTTTGGGGAGGAAGAACACAGAGGTAAAGTGCCCTTCTCACCACATCATATCAAATGTACATACTATCAACATGACTTATCACTGTTGATGCTGACCTTGGTCACCTGGTTGAGGTAGCTGTCAGATTCTTCCACTCTAAAGTTATTCTTCTTTTCCCCCCTTTTCATCCTGTGCTCTTTGGAAGGAAGTCACTTAACAAGTGGGTAGTTCTGCTCTACCTCCTTGGGCCTGAAATATCTACATAAATTATTTGGAATTCTTTGGCATAGGAGATTTGTCTATTCTCTCTCATTTACTTACTCAATCATGGGTATCTGTTTTATACTTTGGGTTATAATCCAATACCACTTTTATTTTATTGCTCAAATGTCCCAGCTTTGGCCATTGGGAGCTCTTTCAGTGGCTCTTTCAGTTGGCTGCTGTACTCTTCTGACACACCTCCATCAGTGTGTGTTGTTGATGTGGTTTGAGCACGTCCTTAACTTTCTGGCACTACGAGATGCTCCAGGATCATCTTGTATGTTTCCTGTCCCAGTCCTAGAGTCAGGCATTTCTCCAAGGAGCCCTGGTTCCTTTTCATGGAGAATGGTATTAGAAACCAAGATTTGGGTGGTAGTTGTGCTTGTTGATACTGAGATTCCTGTTTTGTTTTTGATTTTGATTCTGTTTCATTTGTCCCAGTTTTCCCTTAGGATCTCCCTTCTCCAGTGTCCATAACTTATCTTTCCTCTCATTAGACTGATCTCTCTGACCATTTCCTCTGAATTCTGGCAAAGCAATTCAAGAGTTTTAGTTTCCTTGGCATTAACTCTGCTCTCTATTACCTCCAATGCAGATTTTAATTCTGCTAGTTGCTATTTAGTTTTCTTCCTTGTCCTCTGTACTTCCTTCTCTATCTTATCCCACAGCAAACCAGAGATCTGCTTTTTCTCTAAGCTTTCCAGAAATTACGTTTCTTTGTTCCTGAGTATTTTATCCTTGTGTTCTCTGTTAGCTTTGTCTGTCCAGACTTGGTATTTTGTTTACACACACTCAACAAGTGTGTTGAGCAAATTAGGTTTGGTTCCAGGTGCTGGGGAATAAAACAGTGACCAAGACAGACAGAAACTGCTGCCTCCTAGAGCTTACATCCTAGTGGGAGGAGACAGATGACAAAACAACTGGGTAAAATGAATAGGAGGTCAGATATTATCGTGGGTTGATCTGTATCTCCCAAAGATATGTAGAAATCCTAACTCCTAATACCTCAGAATGTGACCTCATTTGAAAACAGGGTCGTTGTAGATGAAATTAGTTAAGATAAGGTCATATTGGAGTAGGGTAGGCTCTTAATCCCACATGACTAGTGTCCTAATAAGATGATGTGAAGAGAGAAGGGGGAAATGTCAGTGAAGGCAAAGACTGGAGTTACACAGCCGCAAGCCAAGGAACATCAAGGATTGCCAGTGATACTGGAAGCTTAGAGAAAGGTACGGAAGAGTCCCCAAGGCTGCTAGAGAGCACAGCCTTGCCGACATCTTGACCTTGGACTTCTGGCCTCAAGGTGTGAAAGAATAAACTTCTGTTGTTTTAAGCCACCTAGTTTGTGGTGCTTTGTTATGGCAGCCCCAGGAAACTGATACAGATGTCCATCAGTGAAATGGAGAAAATTAGCAGAAAGCGGGGGTGGGAGTGCGAGGGGAAGAGATTTAAATTTTAAATAAAGCCTCTGGGAAAAGGGGACAACTGAGAAAAGACTAGAAGAAGATGCAAAAAGGAGCCATGCAGGTTCTGGGGGAAGAGCACTCCACACAGAGGGGATCCTTTGCCAACAGCCTGAGCATGCTGTCCTTGGCTCTGCTCTCCCGGGCTTATGTGATGCTGGAATCCTTTCTCAGAACCGCAGCTGTGTGGGGTGGTGGAGAAGCTGGACCATGGCATTGCCCAGATCTGAGTTTGAATTCCAATGCACCACTTTCCAGCTGGGTGACTAGGGTGAGTTCTTAACCTCATTGAGGCTCAAGCTCCCCATATGTGAAACGGGGATACAAAAATTCTCTCTGTCCCAGGGCTCTGGGGAGGGCTGAATGGGCAAGTGAAGGTCAAGGGCTCTGCAGGGGGGCCTGGCCCTTGATCAATGCACTGGAAAGGCCGGCTGCTGTTTTCATCAGCGTTCATATCACTCCTGCTTCTGTTGGAATTGGTTGGCTGATGAGCAGAGCACCCAGTTCCATCCATCCCCAGTTTCCTGTAGACTTTCAACTAATGCATCTGCTCCACACATAAAGGCTCTTTAAATTTTAAAGCCCACAGAATTCCTCCGGGTCTCTGAGGTGCAGGAAGCTATTTCCAGTGCCCACCCTGGGGAGACACTGCGTGTGGCAGGAGAATGTCAGTGCAGCACCAGAGCCCCGTCCACCCCAGCCCCACCCCAAGTAGTCCCTGCAGAGCAGGCACTCCACTCCTCTGGATCCTTCGGGCCTCTGCACAGCCCGACTCCACCCTCAGACCAAATCGTCTGTGGGGGAAGAGCTGGGCAGATCCAGCCCCAGACACCTAGGCTGCTAGGAGGCCCTCCCTAGCTACGGTTTCCGCATGTGCAGAGGCTCCCAGGGCTGAAATGTCAATGCAGATGTGGTATCTGCTCCTGAGCAGGTGACAAACAACTGGTGCTCTGCTCCCTTGCTCCCCATCTCTGGGTCTCAGTCTCCCCATATGTGAACTGAGGGCTTCATGAGCTCTAAACTGCCACCTGCTCTGATTGGTATAACCTGGGACCAGCCCAAGAGAGAAGGGACATGTCAGCAGTTGGCATCTGGGGCCTCAGGAGACTTTCATTGTGGGCATGACGAATGGAAGAGTAAGGTGACAGCTCTAACTATGCCTGTACCTTCTTATAATCCCCCAGCAGCTCCCCACTACCCTCAGGATAAAAGACCAAACTTCTTAGCTCAACGTCCAAGGCTCATGGAAACTGGCTCCAAATTCTGTTTTCGGCCTCAGCATATTTCCCACAGCCCCACCCCGACACTCC